>NW_011479773.1:2425-4187 GCF_000754665.1 Bison bison bison | reverse complement strand
TGAGAGGATGGAACATGTGACCCTGCCCACCTAACAAACAGACAATCAGAAGAGAAGTGATCAAGACAGCACAGGCAGGGAATTCCCTGGCAGTCCAGTGGTTAAGACTCAGCGCTTCCACTGCCAAGGGTCCAGGTTCAATCCCTGGTTGGTGAACTAAGATCCCAAAAGCCACAGGGCATGGCCAGGGCAGGGGAAAAAAATATAGCAGTTTCCTTTCTTATGCAACTTCTTGCTGCTTTATCATTTTTAAGAACTTGTCATTCCTTCCCCTTTCTTCAAGATAGACTGGAACCTCAATCCCCTAGAAAGCAATGATGTGTGGTGGCTAGCTATCTGTAAGGTTTCACCTGCCAAGATCCTTTTTAAGTTGATTTCTTTTTCATCTATAGAATGGAGATGATAGTATCTACTTCACAGTTATTGTGAGAATTAAATGAGTTAGCGATCTGCAAAGTGCTTAGGAGAGTAACTGATAAACAGTGCCATAAAAGTGGTAACTATTATTATTCATGTGAGGACTTCTCCAAAACATGATTCTATGATCTAAAAGGCACATCAACCATTACTAAAAACAGCTAGCAGCACGCACCAAAGGACAACAGTGAAGGTGTGACTGATTCAAAAAGACTTGTTGCTGTGTCTGACCATAAAGCTCCATCACTAGTCCTTCCTCTCTTAGGCCGAGGCTTGGCAGACAATTACAAAATCCTAAACCAACTAAGAAGACCACCAATTTCCTATGTCTCCTAGGCCTGTACGCTACTTCACTGAAGAATAACCTTTCCAAAGAGGAGTTGAAGGATTAATTCTATATTCAAATACTTTATTTAAAATCTTGAAAAATAAAAGCAGTATGCCTCTGAAAAAAGAAACAGTCTACTTAACTTCAGGCTACTTGATTCTGATTCTAAGCATCTTCTTTAAATATCCTAAGCAAGGCTCAGAGCATTCCAAAGAGGATAGAGTATCTCATCATGGATCATTTTCCCCCACCCTCTGCAGACTCCAAGAAGGCCCACATTCAAAAGGGTTAACAGCAAGGGGCCGAGCACAAGCCACCCCTTCAGTGCTGCTCCCTATCCCAGAGCCATGACACAGAAGAAATTCTCTAGAAACACTCAAGAATCTATCTCACCTATCCATGCTGCCATGGCATAGCTTACTGATGAGAAAAGGACTTATACTTTCTTCTCGTTGCTTGTGGATTACCTTCCCCCTGATGTTAACAACAGCTCTGCTTTTAACATCTCCTCTCTGAGGACTCCACCACAGAAACTGCTCTGGCCTACACATTTCACTTATCCTGTGTAAAATCTGTACCCTTTCCTTTTCTATTTCTCTTAATCCTGAGCTCAGCCTCAGGAACAAAGTCAGATATCACTACACACCACTCATATCAGAGTGGATGAAATAAAAAATGACATCAAGAGTTAGTGAGGATGCAGAGAAATTGATCACTCATACGCCCGTAGGAATGTAAAATGATGCAGCTGCTTTGGAAAACAGTCTGGAAATTCCTCAAAAGGTTAAGCATGTGTGCTAAGTCTCTTCAGTCATGTCCAACTCTTTGTGACCCACTGGACTGCAGCCTGCCAGGCTCCTCTGTCCATGGGATTCTCCAGGCAAGAACACTGGAATGGGTTGCCATGCCCTCCTCTAGGGGATCTTCCCAACCCAGGGACTGAACCCAGGTCCCTGGCATTGCAGGCAGATTCTTTACTGTCTGAGCTACCAGGGAAGCCCAAGAATACTGGAGAGA
>NW_011479773.1:0-1395 GCF_000754665.1 Bison bison bison | reverse complement strand
CAAGCAAAAGGGAAGTGCTTCACCAGTCGGCAAAGGAGTATGACTGGCAACCTATGAGAGAAAGAAAGGAAATGACACAGCAAAATTAAACAGGAAATTTACTCAAGGTCTATAAAGTCAAATGGAATCCTAAAAAACTGAGGTACAACCTGGTAATTATCCAGTCAGAGATTTCTGGCTATCAGGAAGTTCCCTCAACAAATCAGTCAATTTCCCTTGGCAGTTCAAAGCAGGGGCCCTAAACATCACAGCTCCCCTTTGCAAGACAAAGAAAGGAGGCTAGTAAACCAGCCACTACTCTGGAGGCTCCACTTCCGGAACACTGCCAGCAACCACTACATAAAGGCAATTAAAACAAAAAGAAATTTGAGCTGACATGCAAAGCTACCTAGATTCTTGCAAAAAGCAATCCTACAATGTTCAAGAGCTCTTTTCAAGAGCTACATTAATAATCTGGGAAAAAAGCAACTTCCTGTCCTCAAATCAGATAAGTAGAATTTATCCAGATTACAGGGGGAAATTATTGACTGCAACCTTCAGCCGACAAAAGGTCTATTTTTTCCTCTCCTTGTTCACTACATCCAAGAATTTAGAGGATATGGTTGGTAGGCAAGGAGACCCAAATTCTAGTTCTGGTTCTTCCACCAACGCGCTAGTTCAGTGACCTTGGATAGGTCATTTTCCACCAGCAAAACAGGACTAGCCAATCATTTCAAGGCTTACGGTTAATCTGTGTTAAATGAAACTTTGAGCCCTGGGGCAGAAACATATTTCAAATTAGGTCCAGAGGGAGAAAAGATAAGCACTTCCTCCAGTCTCACTCTCAACCAGCTCAGATAATTCCTCAAACCTGGGAAGAGAGGAGATAAAGCCTCAGACTGCAGTTGTAGGTTCTCCAAGATATCGGAGAAGGCAATGGCACCCCACTCCAGTACTCTTGCCTGGAAAATCCCAAGGATGGAGGAGCCTGATGCAGTCCATGGGGTCGCTAAGAGTCGGATACGACTGAGCGAGTTCACTTTCACTTTTCACTTTCAAGCATTGGAGAAGGAAATGGCAACCCACTCCAGTGTTCTTGCCTGGAGAATCCCAGGGACAGGGGAGCCTGGTGGGCTGCCGTCTATGGGGTCGCACAGAGTCGGACACGACTGAAGTGACTTAACAGCCAAGATCTAGCTGCACGCCACTTTCCACTTGTCCTGTTTTTCATAAGTTCTATCCATCTTTCTTAAAAGCATCTGAGGGATAGACAGGGCCATTATCTAATACTAGGATGTCTGTGATTCCTACTCTGTTCAGATTGCAAAGGACTAGGTGATTTAGCAAAAGGGGACACCAGGCGTTTCTCATGGCCATAAGCTATTGGGTTCTTCTGATTATTGCCATAGCAAAGCA
>NW_011479772.1:9302-9937 GCF_000754665.1 Bison bison bison | reverse complement strand
TTAGCCACTGCCATTCTAGACTCCTGTTTCCCATTCTAACTACCTAACAGATTCGTGTGACATTGAGGAGAAAATGCCATCCATCTTTTGGAATGATTTCCAAAATCAGCAAATATTTCTTTAGTGCTTATTGTGTACCAAGAACTGTGCTAGGTGTGCTAATGACTGGAAAATAAGAATAAAACCTTATCATTGCAATAATACATGTTGAAATAATCAAATCTTAAATTGTGCCTGCTAATTGTGCCATGGCAATATTATGTATTAGGTAGGAGACATAAGGTGGGTTAGAGTAATTAGAGAAAAATCCATGCAAATTTCTAGACTTTCAGGATATGGTGGTTGGGATTTGATGGGGGAGGGGAAATGATGGAAAAGCTCTCAGATTGTGGAAGTAATATTCAATGCAAAAGCTTGGAAAGAGAACCAAATTGTATTTGGGAGGGGGTACGGCAGGTGGGCGAGAAGGAAGAAATGAGAAATGAGGTTGATTTTGTACAGAACAAAAAATGTATATTGGAAAGATTCAAAAATCAAGTTAAAAGAAGATCTTAAAGTCCAGGTAGATTAGAAATCAGTTTGAGCAAGCAAGTGACATGAGGAAAGCAGAGTTTAAGAAAAATAAATTGGATAGT
>NW_011479772.1:4353-5367 GCF_000754665.1 Bison bison bison | reverse complement strand
ATATCAATGAGATCAGTCTCATCTAATATATCATTTAAGACTTGTGTTTCCTTGTTAATTTTCTGCTTTGATGATCTGTCCATTGGTGTAAGTGGGGTGTTAAAGTCTCCTACCATTATTGTGTTACTGTCAATTTCTCCTTTTCTGTCTGTTAGTGTTTGTTTATGTATTGAGGTGCTCCTATGTTGAATGCATAGATATTTGCAGTTGTTATGTCTTCCTATTGGATTGATCCCTTGATCATTAGTACTGTCCCTCCTTATCTCTTGTAATCTTCTTCATTTTAAGGTCTATTTTATCTGACATGAGGATTGCTACTCCAGCTTTCTTTTGCTTTCCATTTGCATGGAATATATTTTTCGATCCTCTCACTTTCTGTCTATATGTGTCTTTAGGTCTGAAGTAGATTTCTTGTAGACAGCATATATATAGGTCTTGTTTTTGTATCCATTCAGCCAGTCTGTATCTTTTGTTTGGAGCATTTAATCCATTTACATTTAAAGAAATTATTGATATGTGTGTTCCTATTGCCATTTTCTTAATTGTCTCAGTTTAGTTCAGTTCAGTTGCTCAGTTGTGTCTGACTCTTTGCGACCCCATGGACTGCAGCACCCCAGGCCTCCCTGTTCATCACCAACCACTGGAGCCTACTCAAAATGATGTCCATCTCATTGGTGATGCCATGCAACCATCTCATTCTCTGTCATCCCCTTCTCCTTCCGCCTTCAGTCTTTCCCAGCATCTGGGTCTTTTCCAATGAGTCGGTTCTTTACCTCAGGTGGCCAAAGTATTGGAGATTCAGCTTCAGCATCAGTCATTTCAATGAATATTCAGGACTGAATCCTTTAGGATTGACTGGTTGGATCTCCTTGCAGTCCAAGGGACTCTGAAGAGTCTTCTCCAACACCACAGTTCAAAAACATGAATTCTTCAGTGCTCAGCTTTCTTTCGGAGAAGGCAATGGCACCCCACTCCAGTATTCTTGCCTGGAAAATCCCATGGATGGAGGAGCCT
>NW_011479772.1:0-624 GCF_000754665.1 Bison bison bison | reverse complement strand
GCATCAGGCACTTAATGGGGCACCCCGCCTGGGTCCTCCTGTGTAGGTCAGCACATCAGGCACCTACAGCTGCACACTGGGTGGAGTCCTACTCTGTACTTAAGCACGTCAGGCATTTTAAGGGGCACCCTGGGTGAGGTCCTTCTGTGTTGTTCCACATGTCAGGCGCTTGATGGGCCAGCCTCGCTATTGTTCAGCTGCCAGATGCTGCCTGGTTGGAAGAGAGAGGCTAACGTGATGGCTCCACCCCCTACTTGTGACTCATGGTTTCCATGGCTGCCCGGCTTCCCTCCACAGGCATTTTCCACCACAGTCTCTTCCCTTACATCCCCTCGGTCCCTTTCCCAGCAGTCAACTGCAGCCCTTGCCCTGGGATTGCTCTGCAATCCCTATGCTCCAGCTCCCAGCTGCTGTACCTTCTAGGGGACCTGCATCCTTGTCTGGGGTATGTAAGGCTGTGGCAAGGACTGTCTGATTCTCATTCCATTTAGGCTGCCAGAGATCAGCTGCCTCACTCTCAGCCTTAAATGTTTCTCTTCTAACTCAGACAGTTGCCCCCATTGTGGAGATCGGACCCCTGTTTTAATTCTCCCACCCGCCAAGGGTAGGTCCAGTCCTACTAAT
>NW_011479771.1:14274-14726 GCF_000754665.1 Bison bison bison | reverse complement strand
TGGTAAAGAATCTGACTGCAATGCAGGAGACCTGGGTTCGATTCCAGGGTTGGGAAGATCCTCTGGAGCAGAGAATGGTTACCCACCTCAATATTCTACTGTGGAGAATTCCATGGACTGTATAGTTCATGGGGACGCAAAGAGTCAGACACGACTGAGCAACTTGCATTTTCACACACAAAAAATAGTTTGTCATAATATTTTTTGCCCACCTTGATAAAATGAATAGCAAATTTCTTTATTCAATGCCTATGTGCCATGAACTGTGCACTCAGTATCCATTGTAGATAGGTATAATTATTCATATTTTACATATAGATCAAGCATCTACATAATTAGACCTCAAGTCCCTCAAATAAAATTGGCTAAGGTTAAATTTGATTCAGTTAGACATCAAGGCTTGCTCAAATTGTTTCTGCACTTCACTGGCAGAGTAGGGTATAACCCATTCT
>NW_011479771.1:9586-10281 GCF_000754665.1 Bison bison bison | reverse complement strand
GGTATACATGTGCTCCCCATCCTGAACCCTCCTCCCTCCTCCCTCCCCATACCATCCCTCTGGGTCGTCCCAGTGCACTAGCCCCATGCATCCAGTATCATTTGAAATGTGATGTTGGAGAAGACTCTTGAGAGTTACTTGGATAGCAAGGAGATTAAACCGGTCAATCCTAAAAGAATTCAGTCCTGAATATCCATTGGAAGAACTGATGCTGAAGCTCCAATACTTTGTCCACCTGATGCGAAGAACTGACTCATTGGAAAAGACCTTGATGCTGGGCAAGATTGAAGGCAGGAGGAGGAGGGGACAACAGAGGATGAGATGGTTGGATGTCATCAACCACTCAATGGACATGAGTTTGAGGAAGCTCAGGGAGTTGGTGATGGACGGGGAAGCCTGGCATGCATCCATGGGGTTGCAAAGAGTAGGACAAAACTGAGCTACTGGACTGACTGTTGTATCTGCTGCTGCTGCTGCTGCTGCTGCTAAGTCACTTCAGTTGTGTCTGACTCTGTGCGACCCTATAGACAGCAGCCCACCAGGCTTCCCCGTCCCTGGGATTCTCCAGGCAAGAACACTGGAGTGGGTTGCCATTTCCTTCTCCAATGCATGAAAGTGAAGTGAAAGTGAACTCACTCAGTCGTGTCTGACTCAGCGACCCCATGGACTGCAGCCTACCAGGCTCCTCCATCCAT
>NW_011479771.1:4439-6114 GCF_000754665.1 Bison bison bison | reverse complement strand
GGTCCACTGGTCTGCCATGGAAATGCCAAGGACCATGGTATGGAGTGGTGAAATTTGTCTGCTCATATCTGAGTGGTTTGGGTTAGGCCTGACTGAAGTGGTAGCCCTGACCATGGCTTCTGTTTCCCTAGGTCTTGCTGGCAATATCATGCTGCTTCCTACCTTTGATGTGCCCTGTGTAGGTCCAATAAAAAAGAAAGTGAGAGGGTGGGATGATTTGGGAGAATGGCATTGAAACATGAATAATATCATATATGAAACAAGTCACCAGTCCAGGTTCGATGAACGATACTGGTTGCTTGGGGCTGGTGCACTGGGACGACTCAGAGGGATGGTACAGGGAGGGAGGAAGGAGGAGGGTTCAAGATGGGGAACACATGTATACCTGTGGCAGATTCATGTTGATATATGACAAAACCAATACAATATTGTAAAGTTAAAAAGTAAAATTAAATTTAAAACAAAGAAAGTGAAAAAATTTTAGACAAAAAGTAAATGAAAAATCACCTTTTATGCTCAGTGCCTTGCTGTGCATGATACTCAGTGATCAATAAATATTTGTTGATTACTAAGATTTTGTTAGAAGTTTTAGTTGGATAAGTTCTTATAGGCAGAGTTTGTTTTAGATATCTTAAAGAGATGTCTTCAGATTAGAAAAATTCCAGCTATGATGGAATATAGAGGCATGTTAGCCAGTACAGGAAAGTGTAAAAGGTCAACTGGGTATGATGATACAAGTGTGAAAAAGTTTTAAAAAGAAAGCAGCAAACATCCAGTATAAACTTGCAGCATAGGCTAATTTACTACACAGGCTAAAGGCCACTTTTTCTATTGATACCTAGGGAGTCAATAACAAGTACAAGTGCCTTTCCTACTCCCTGTTGGATTGCACCTACAACTATTTCATTTGTTCTTACCATTTCAGTGTCAGTTTATTGGACTATTGAATGCACTGTATGATGGCAACAGCTGGACAACTGCTGGACTATTGTGTCTAATTGTTGTAGCAGATGGTTCTGCCATGACAATTAGTCTTGAAATGTGCAACATGCTGAGGATATGAATTTTATCCTATTTATGTTTATAGTTTTAAGCTGTAAGAATCATAAGAAGCAGTACATATCAATAGGTCAGTACTAAGTTAAAACGACCACTGTTAACTATTTATTTTTAAAAAGCCCTGATAATGAACTCATATCTTTAAATCCTGCCTTAGTTAATGAAACCAATGCTATATAATGATAGTTTTAGTATATTGCTAAGTTTGACTTTTTTCCCTTCAAAACACACTCAAAACAAGAATTTTATGGAGAAAATAAGTCATTTACCAAGTAATAAAAACTACTTCCCATTAATAATAAAATAAATAAATTTATTTAATGAACACCTATATTTGAAAAAAAAAAAAAAACCAGCCTTTCTTTAGTGAGAAAATTCCTATAAAAAGAAATTTTTTTCAGGATAGAAATAAGTTCAGGAAATTCTTTAAGTGAGATACTTATTGCCAATGAGAGGCTTATTTGTATGACCAATTTTGTTTGCTATGGTGAAACCTTGTCTGATGGTATTAAACATTAGTAAATCAAATAAACCCCATCAGGCATTATTCATTTCTAAATTATTAAAAGTTCTTTATCTACTATTATAGTTCAGTCTGTGTCATTGTGTTTATTTT
>NW_011479771.1:0-429 GCF_000754665.1 Bison bison bison | reverse complement strand
TATTTGGTCATGGCAAACCTCTGAAACTTGTTTTTATTATTATTTCAAGACCTGTATTGGATATCAGATTTCTCTATGGATAAAACCAAAAGCAGTGTGCAAATGCACACATTTCTGTGAACCCACTTTTTCTCTATAAAAGAAATAAGTAGATGTAAAATCATTTCTCCTAGCTCTTAAAAAAAAACACCAATTTTCTCTAGAACTCATTTAGTAATTATACTCTATTATCTAGACAATATTCTTATAATGAAGAAGAATCTAGTTATAGGCATAAAATCGTGATATTCTTATGTATGCAATTTCTTGTATGGAACAGCTGAAACAATTTATCCTCTCAAATAATATTAATGAAAACTCTGTATAAAGTAAGGTATATTGAAGACATAGAGTCTTATTCATTAAACTAGAAGTGCCAGAGTCATACTG
>NW_011479770.1:14418-14860 GCF_000754665.1 Bison bison bison | reverse complement strand
AGGCTAGCCTTTGACTCACCTGGTGAGCTCAGTGAGAGATGGCACCAGGGCAGTGGGCTGTGGTGTTTGTCTAACTTCTGCTCCTGGACTGCTCCTTATGTTAATACATTGATAAGAAAATTTGGGACTCACCCCCATAGTCACCAGTGCAGGGGCTCTCAGATCATACATTTTCCAGCCACATCACACCAAGATTTCAGCCATGTGCTGCCTCCTGAGAGGCAAAATTCCACAAATTACTACCATTTCTTGACAGACAATCATCCATTCTTCCATTCACAGATACTTTAATATATATTGAGCTTTAGGGCCCATACTATTCCATTGGAAGTGTCTTATTAATTCCACAGTGCAAATAAGAGTGTAGAAAGGGGGGAAGGCGCCAAGATGGCAGAGGAGTAGGACGGGGAAAACACTTTCTCCCCCACAAATTCATCAAAAG
>NW_011479770.1:7468-10600 GCF_000754665.1 Bison bison bison | reverse complement strand
TTGTTCTCTCATCAGAAGTTTCAGGAAGCATTTTCTGCATTCCCTGTTAACACTCTTCACTTCCCACTGGCTCCTCATCTCACTGCATTGTAGCTTCTGCCCCCATGATTGCAATGAACGTGCACTCACCAGGTCACAAGCTACCTCTTGGTCACTAAGTCCAATGCTTTCTATAAATATATTAATATACAAATACGATAACTTTTTAATAACCATCTAAAATATGTACACTTGCATGGACTGCTCCTAACAAATCTTTGACATTTTCCCAGGTTCTGGAGCATGAGAAAGTGGGTCCAAACCCAAAATACTCTGTTCCCGAACTGTGCAGTCCTGAGCTAAGTCCTTATGTCTCTGTCCCTTATCATTTCATCTATGAAATGTGGGTTAACACCATATCTAATTCATAATACTGTTGTGAGCACAATGAGTCAATACATAAAAAGCATTTGGTTAAATGCATTTTAGTCATTTTTATTTCTTTGTTTATATCTTCACTGGCTATAAGCATTTCTACCATCCCTGTGGTATAAACTGATTTTTAATCACTGACTCTAGAGGTATGCTGACAGAAGGTGAGTGGGTCACAAAACTCAGTGTATGATGAGAACTTATCTTTTGTACATAAATATGTAAATACAGACACACATGCACAAATGTATAAATAACAGCAAAAGAAAATTTCTAGAGTATGAGCAATGTGTACAAATAACTGATTCACTTTGCTGTACATCTGAAACTAACACAAAACTGTAAATCAACTGTATTTCAATGACGAGTACTTTTTCTTTTAAAAACAGGACATAATACAAACAAAAATCTTAGCGGGGCTTTTCTTTTCATGATATGTTTCAGGATATTTTCTTTCTTTTTTTAGTAATTAATTTTTTACCCTACTAAACACCCCACAGTACACACTGTTTCAATTATTTAAAATAATAATTTTAAGAAATTTAATTAATTTTGAGAAATTTAAGCATTCTTAGCCTTACAGGAAATCTACAAGAAATCAACTCAACTTTAGAAAAGGAACACTCAGAGGCATAGGATGGGAGACGAGACATTGGGGAAGCCCCTACCAGTAGGACAGGTCACAGGCCCCCAAATTCTACACTACATTGATTATTATCAATATTTAAATCTCTTCTTAGTTAATTAGGAAGAAAAACATGGTACTTTACTGTGTTTCATTTTGCTTTACCTTGATTGAAAAAGTAGGGTCTTATCATCTGAAAAGCAGTAGCATACACTGCTTAGATGAAGGGCTCAGAACTACAAACCTGTATTCAAATCAAAGCCCCACCACTTGCTAGCCCTGCCCTCACTGTGCCTCAGTTCCCTCATGCTTAAAGTCTCCTCAGAGGTTATAGTGAGGATGAAACAAGTAAGTATACTGTTAGCACTTATACCACTGTTGGTGGGCACTGAGGAGGTCAGCAATAAATATTTATCATTCTTATCATCCTTATCATACCTAAATTGACCATTATTATTTCTACAGTCATTGTTATTATTGTGTGGGCTTTTTGTTCCCTCCAAATAAAGCTCCTTAAGTTGAAAGCATGCTCACCAGTTCTGCCAACCAGTTAGCCAAGTGCAGCTTTTCTCTTAGGAGGAAAAGTGAAGAGTGATTTATACATCAAACATGGTGTCTCTTCAGGCACTTCCCAAGGGACTAGTTTCTGACAGGGAATCAGTCTACTCTGGATGCCTGGGGGCCACTGAGAACAAATGAGAGCTCTGCAGCCTATTGTGGAACCAGAGAACCTGCAGGACCACAGACATCAGAGAAAGAGATTACAAACTCCAAGGAAGAAAAGAAGTCCAGCAAATCTCTCAAATTGGGAAATTACCTGAACAAAGCTGAAGAATATGCATCCTCAAAAACGTGTTGTAAGGCCCCCAGAATTTCCAGCCAGGTTGGGCTGGAGATGATCTTACCCTGTATAAAACTAGTCCATGAAGACTGGGAGCCGGGGACTTCCCTGGTGGTCTAGTGGTTAAGAATCCACCTTGCAATGCAAAGAACGTGGGTTCGATTCCTGGTCAGGGAACTAAGATCCTACATGCCATGGAGCAACTAAGCTCGAGCGCCACAACAAAGATCCAGTATGCTCAATTAAGAACTGACAGAGCCAAAGAAAAAAAATAGTTTTTAAAAAAGACTAAGAGATAAGACTGCTTTTTCAAATCCCAGAAAAGAAGTAATAAAGGCATATAGAGAAATCTGGCCCAATCAAACGAACAAAATAAATCTAGAGAAATGAATCATAAATAAATGATCGAAAATTATGTGACAGAGAATTCAAAATTATCATCAAAGACAACAAAACAAAATCAGAAAAGTGATCATGAACAAAATGAATATATTAACAGGGATAGAAATTCTAAAAAAAGAACCAAACAAATTATGTAGCTGAAGAATACAATAATTGAATTGAAAATTTCATTATAGGAGGTGATGGAATTCCAGCTGAGCTTTTTCAAATCCTAAAAGATGATGCTATGAAAGTGCTACACTCAGTAGGACAGCAAATTAGGACAACTCAGCAGTGGCCATAGGACTGGAAAAGGTCAGTTTTCATTCCATTCATTTCTCAAAGAAAGGCAATGCCAAAGAATGTACAAACTACCGCACAATTGCACTCATTTTACATGCTAGCTAGGTTAACACTCAAAATCCTTCCAGCTAGGCTCAACGGTACGTGAACTGAGAACTTCCAAATGTACAGGCTGGATTTAGAAAAGGCAGAGGAATCAGAGATCAAATGGCCAACATCTGTTGAATCATAGAAAAAGCAAGAGAATTCCAGAAAAACACCTGCTTCATTGACTAAGCCTTCTACTGTGTGGATCACAACAAACTGTGGAAAATTCTTCAAAAAATGAGAATACCAGACCACCTGACCTGCCTCCTGAGAAACCTGTATGCAGGTCAAGAAGCAACAGTTAGAACCAGACCTGGAACAACAGACTCATTCAAAATTGGGGAAGGAGTACATCAAGGCTGTATACTGTCACCGTGCTTATTGAACTTGTATGCAGAGTACATCATGCGAAATGCTGGGCTGGATGAAGCACAAGCTGGAATCAAGATTGCTGGGAGAAATATCAATAACCTCAGACATGCAG
>NW_011479770.1:4385-5666 GCF_000754665.1 Bison bison bison | reverse complement strand
AAGCAAATGGGTGGAAGGTTTAAAAAACAAGGAAGCCTTTTTTATATACATGACACTTATGACTTCAGAGAAATCACAATTAAAACCATAGCATGCTTACCTGAACAACAAAAATGAGAAACATGGAAACTACCAAGTGTTGCCGATGATAGGGACTATAGACTGAAAAGAACCCTTTGAAAACCACTTTGCAATTCCTACTGAGCTCAGTCCTGTGATATAGAAATGCCTCTCTTAGGTCTGTGCCCAAGAGAAAGAAAATAAACATTTACCCAAAAGCTATGCACAAGATCATTCATAGCAACATTATTTACAGTAAGTCAAAAACTTGGAAATACCCAAACCTCCATTATAAACACATACATTGTGAAATATCCACACAATATAATACTGTACACCACCGAGAATGAATGATCTACCACTACAGACAACAGTAATGTAAATCACATACACATTATGTTCACTGAAAAGAGCCAGATACAAAAGAGTATATGCCATAGGATTTCAGGAATTTTTCTTCTAATCTTCCACCTGAGTTTGGGGAAGAAGAAGTACCTTTTAATTGAAGGCACTTAGTGTTGTTCTATGTTACCTACAGGTTAACCTCAAAGAAGCATGTATCCTCTGAGTCAAGAAGTGATTTACTACATATAGGAACACAGGCTAGTGCCATGTCTGATGGACAAAAAACTGGGTGATAGACAGGAGTCATTCAAGGGGAAGACCTAACCCACTAACCCTATGTGACTTTGGGTAGGTCACCACACTTCTCTGGTCTCACCTATCAAGTGAATCAGACTATCCCTGATGCCCAACCAGGAAGACCTCGGACATAGAGCAATAAGATCACTATTTGAAAAGCACTCTGAAATCATAAAAAGAAAGGAATTCACCACGGGAGTCCAAATAACTATTTTAACAGCCAAATTGTCTAATGCATAGTAGCTGTAATAATTATTACTTTTTTGTCTTTATTATTATCTTTTCATTTTTCTTAAATAAATACCCTCTATAAATGGATAACAGCTATTGAAACATAGTATTCATCCAAACAGATACGGTCTCGGCCTAACATCAGTCACTAAGGGCTGTTATATCTCAACACGTCTTTTTCTACTTCATAAGTGTCCCAGTTAGGAGTGTGATGGCTCAGACAGTAAAGAATCTGCCTGCAGTGCAGGAGACCCAGTTTTGATTCCTGGGTCAGGAAGATTCCCTGGAGAAGGGAATACCCACACACTCTAGTATTCATGCCTGGAGAATTCCATGGACAGAAGAGAT
>NW_011479770.1:3168-3364 GCF_000754665.1 Bison bison bison | reverse complement strand
TGTGCAACCCCACAGACTGCGGCCCACCAGGCTCCCCCGTCCCTGGGATTCTCCAGGCAAGAACACTGGAGTGGGTTGCCATTTCCTTCTCCAATGCATGAAAGGGAAAAGTGAAAGTGAAGTCGTGCAGTTGTGTCCGACTCTTAGCGACCCCATGGACTGCAGCCTACCAGGCTCCTCCATCAATGGGATTTTC
>NW_011479770.1:0-329 GCF_000754665.1 Bison bison bison | reverse complement strand
TATAACATTAACTTCACATCCATCACATTATCCAGCCATTTATCCTAGAGGAAGTCAGTCTATGTCTATACAAAGACTAATATACAAATGTTAGTAGCAGCTTTATTTACCAGAGTCCCAAATTGGAAACCACTCAAATACCCATTAACAGATCAACGGATAAAACAAATTGTGGTATAGTCATATAATGGAATATTAGTCAACATTAAAAAGAAAGAAGTATTTGTATGTGTAACAGAAGGATAAATCCAGAAATAATTAGGTTGAAGGAAAGAAGACAAAAAATATACATTGTATTATTCCATTCACATAAAATTATAGGAAAAGAA
>NW_011479769.1:9284-10332 GCF_000754665.1 Bison bison bison | reverse complement strand
GCCATGAGCAGAAGTGAAGTAAAGGGCATTGAAATTCAAGACGATATTTCGATTTGGACTGCTTTTGTGTTTCCCCCAAGCAAAAGCTGCGTGCTTTCCAGCACCTGAGCTCCTACAAGAAAGGGAAATGTTTCTGTTCAGTACCTGCCTTCAGAGAGAGGGCAACTGGTGGGTGTGGAGCGCGGAATGGCCACCCATGGCCAGAACCATCTGCCTGTTCCCTCTTAGCCCAACAAATGGCCAAACAAAGCTGAGCTTCTGAGTGACCCCAACAGCTGAGGGCGACCAAGGCCAAAGTCCATAGCGAGAAGCCAGCACTTCAACACCCGCTCCCTTTCAGGTCAACGTCACTCTCTCTCCCTCTGTAGTTGGCCACAGTACTCAAGGCCAACCAGCCAGAAGGAGTTAGTCCAGACTTCAAACTTTCCGAAAGAAAAACTTTTCAGTCTTCAAGGTACGTATGCAGATTGCCTAACAGTAAAAGATCCGGAGGCCTTAGTGGACCTCAGACTTCAGAAACAATATGCTATGCTAAAATGGTCTAAATTCACTTTTGGGGATTTGGCTTCCAAGTCCTTGGGGTACCCCTGGGCCTGCCCCTCGGCAAACTCAACCCTTAAGCATTGGAGTACACCCCAGTTCCTTGGTTCTGAAGATAGGCTTGCATCCAAATTCTTTCACCTACCGGCTGTGGTCTTGGGAAAGTTATTTGAGCTCTCTGAGCTTCACTTTATTTTTCTGCCATATGAAGCTAGTAACAATACTGATGTCAGGGTGGTGTCGTGAAGCTTCCAGAGTGTAAATGAGATGTTGGAAATTTAGCCCAGTACCTAGTACACAGTAGGCCCTCAAGAGATGTTAGTACTTCTGGCTCCCCAGAATGCTAGCCTAGCACAGCCTGGGGCAGGCTTGCTAAAGCTCAAAGGAACAAGACAGCTGCCAAAGTGAATTCTGCTCGCTGGCTGATTTTCCAAAAGGCCTCTTACACTCGGTCCCAAAGAGGAAGCTGGACCCCCTGCTCAGCAGTTCATCTCACCGCACCTTCCGG
>NW_011479769.1:4123-5554 GCF_000754665.1 Bison bison bison | reverse complement strand
TGCTTTGGAGGGACTTCCCAGGTGGTCCAGTGGTTAAGAATCTGCCTAAGAAGGCAGAGGACATGGGTTCAATCCCTCATCCAGGAATATTCCACATGCACGGGGCAACTAAGCCCATGTGCCACAACTCCGGAAGCCCACACAGCCTAGAGCCCATGCTGCAAAACAAGGGGAGCCACCACAATGAGAAGCCCAAGCCACGTGGAGAGGCCAGAGCAGGTGCTCCAGTCAGCAGTCCTGGGTCTTCAAGTCATCTCCAGTGCCCAACAGGTGTGTGTACAGCCTTCAGTCAGGCTGCCCGTCCAGCCCTCCAACTGAGTCCAAAGACATCACAGAGAGTTGACTAACCTTCCCTTCTGTGCCCCTTTCAACTTCCTAACCCATAGAATCTACGAGTATGACAAATGCTGGTATTTTATGCCCCTAAATTTGGAGTGGTTTGCTCTGCAGCTATAGTACCTGGAACAAGGCTGGAGATGAGACTGAAGGGGCAGAAAGGACCAGAGCCTCTAAATTACAGGCCATGTCAAGGGCTGGGAATGTTGTGCGCGTGTACTCAGGAGTCACCGAAGGGCAATAAGCAGGAGAGAGGATGATCAGATCTGTTCGCTTGCAATGGTCCCTCTGGCTGCAATGCAGAGAATGGACTGGGGTAGGGTGGGGGGCATGAATGCGGAGACCAGGTAGGAGGCATCTCACTGATCCAGAAGAGAGGGAAGGGAGATTAGCTGAGGGAGGGTCGTGGCCATGAGCATGAGTGGAAGACTCACTAGAGGTAAGGGCCAGCAGTCGAGTTGGATGTGGAGTGCGGGGTATCAAGGATGACTCCCAGGCCTTTGGAAAGAGCCATTGGAAGAGCCGTTGACTAAGGCGGGAAATGCTGAAGGAGCAGAAGGTTTGGGCTGCGGAGGCAGAGGCAGAGATCGGGCGTTCTGGTTTGGATGCACTGGGTTTAAGGTGCCAGTGAAACTGCCACATGGAACGCCAACAGGCAGGCAGGCTGCGGAAGCCCTGGAAAGAGGTCTGGTCTCAAGTTAGCACATGGGAGGCATTTTAAAAGCCATGAGAGGAAACGAGATCGTCCAGGCAGAGCGGCCGGGGGAGATGCGGCCGGTTCAAGGACTGAGCCCCCAGGCAGCCCACACGTGGAGGGCGGCAGAGGAGGAGGCCCAGAGGTCCTGACAAAAACCCTTCCGTGGGGGAAGCCAAGTTAAGTGTGTGTGTGTGTGTGTGTGTACTCAGTCGCTCCAACTCTTTTGCAACCCCAAGGACTGTAGCCGACCAGGCTCCTCTGTACATGGGATTTTCCAGGAAGAAGGCTGGAGCAGGTTGCCATTTCCTCCTCCAGGGGATCTTCCCAACCCAGGGATCGAACCACCATCTCCTGTGTCTCCTGTATTGCTGGTGAGTCTTTACCACTGAGCCACTGGG
>NW_011479769.1:0-351 GCF_000754665.1 Bison bison bison | reverse complement strand
AGGTGCTTTATTGAGAGGGTTCCCACGCTGGGCTACTGGGATGCAGTTCTGCTGGGGACTCCCAAAGAAATTGTGTAGAAGACACATCCAGATTATCCTCTCAAGGGGCAAGGGAACCTGGGTAAGTATCCATTTCCTCTCACTGGAAGAGAGTTGCTCCTGAGATATTAATTCCCTGACATTTTAGAACTGTCTGCCTCTCCTCGTGGGTACACACACACACAGAGGCCAAGCACGGTCCAGAGGCCAGAGAACCTCAGACAGAGAGATGCAGGAAGCCACTGGCCTGTAAGGAAACAGTCTGCCATGACCTTCAGTGGGGCCATCAGGGCACCACCAGCAACTGCTACA
>NW_011479768.1:19340-20379 GCF_000754665.1 Bison bison bison | reverse complement strand
ATGGAGAATCTTAAAAGTGGTAAGTGAAAAACAACCAGTTATGTATAAGAGAACTCCAATAAGAACTTTATCTGACTTTTCAGCAGAAACTCTGCAGGCCAGAAGGGAGTGGAACAATATATTCAAAGTGATACAAGGAAAAAACCTACACTCAAGAGTACTCTACCTGTCAAGGCTTTCATTCAGATTTGAAGGAGAGAGAGAGTTTCACAGTCAAGCAAAAGCTAAAAGACTTCAGCACCACTGAACCAGCCTTACAAGATATTTTAAAGGGACTTCTCTAAGCAGAAAAGACCACAGTAGAAATCTGAAAACCATGAAAGGAAAAATTCATTGGTAGAGGCAAAATGCTTTAAAGGTAGTTAACCAACCACTTATAAATATAGTAGGAAGGTTAATAGATAAAAGTAGTGAAATAATCTATATCCACAATAAGTAGTTAAGGGATACACAAAACAAAAAGATATAAAATATGATGACAAAACTTTAAAGGTGGCTGGGGGGAGTAAAAATGTGGAGTTGTTAGAATGTATTTACACTTAAGAGATTATCAACTTATAATAATCATATACGTATATGTATATATATGTGTATATATACATATGTTGTTATATGTAAATCTTATGGTAACCACAAATCAAAAACCTATGATACACATACACAGACAAAAATAGAAAGAAAAACATGAAACTAAAGATTGTCATCAAATTACAAAGAAAGCGCACAAAACAAGAAAGGAAAAAGAACTACATAAACAACCAGAAAATAATGAACAAAATAGCAATAAGTACATACCTATCAATAATTAGTTTAAATATCAATGGACTAAATGTTCCAATCAAAAGACGTAGACTGGCTGAATGGATACAAATACAAAACCCATACATGAGCTGCCTACAGCAAACTCACTTCAGATCTAAAGACACATGTAGACTGAAAGTGAGGGGATGCAAAAAGCTATCCCATACAAATGGAAATGAAAAGAAAGCTGGAATAGCAGAACTCATATCAGACAAAATAGACTTTAAAACAAAGACTA
>NW_011479768.1:14543-16059 GCF_000754665.1 Bison bison bison | reverse complement strand
TAAAGAATCTGCCTGCCAGTGCAGGAGATGCAGGTTCAATCCCTGGGTCTGGAAGATCCCTGTAGGAGGAAATGGCAACCTGCTCCAGTATTCTTGTCTGGGAAATCCCATGGACAGAGGAGTCTGGTGGGCTACCGTCCATGGGGTCGCAAAGAGTCAGACACAACTAAACACACATGCACAGGAAGTAGGCACACCTAACTGAGTCACAACCAGCCAGGTTGCCTGTCTACATTTCTATCAGCAGATCAGGAATGGGCCAGATCCCCCACACCACCTGCTAAGTCTTACTCATTTTTCTAATTTTTTTCTGATGGGTGCAAAATGGTATCTTCTTGTTTTAACATTTCTCTGATTGCTGGTAATATTAGCCATTCTGATCTCCACCTTTGTGAATTGCCTTTTCTTAATCTTTGTTTCTCTTTGATTTCCTGACTAAAAAAATTTATATCTGTACTAGCTTTATTGAGATATAATTCACATACCATACAATTTACCCACTTAAAAAGCATTCACAGATTTTCAGTACATTCACAATTTTGTGCAACCATCATCACATTCATTTTAGAACCTTTTCATCAGCCCCCAAAGTGGCTGTTCCTTGAGCTCCAGGAGACACGTTTACTTTGGGCATTCCCTGTAACCTTGCCGATCTCACAGGCCTGGGTGAACGGTCCATGCACTCTGGTCACTGAGACCCTGCTTTCTGCCTTTCACAGCTTGGTTGTCCAGCTTGTTCTGGAGTGTGTGTTCTTCCGATGGATTCTCCCACAGCCCACTCCCTCACTCTGTGCTTATTGCCAGCATTGGTTTCTGTTTACTTGCAACCAGGAGAAAACTAAGTCATAAATTTGTACCTCGAGGAGGGATTTTTGCAAGGAACAGATCCTAGAATGTGAAGCTGATTGAGTTGTAGTGAATGGCTGAGCCCTCCCTCTTTTCTATAATAAAGGGCAGCAAAACTGCTGATCAGACTATGGTTCATTTTTTTCCTGGGAATGTATACCTACACCTGTAAAGTGTCTAGATGTTTCCCAGGGTGGGCTACTTTTCTGCCTTTCTCAAGGTGCTTCAAGAGAGCACTAAATTTTGGTATATCGTGTCATGAAGAAAGCACACACCGTAGCTGGCGATCTAGTGCACCCAGGGTCTGTTGGTCATGCTCCCTTAGGAAGCAGGCTGCTACGATGGTGCCGTGCGTGGTAGGGGAAGCTCCCACCACCTCACTCAGGTGGGGCCTTGGAAGACACCGGGTGAAGGAAATTCAGTGAACACAAACTGAGTTGATCAACGAATTCTCTCCACTGCCAGGGAGGCAAATTGACAAGTAGATACTTTACTAAAGATGTTCCAGGGAGGGTCATTCCATGCTTGACATGTTGCTTTTCTTTTTTCCTTTTTAATGAACATTTTTGGCCCCTCTCTGTTCACATCATATAATGGATATCATTCAGGCCACACATTGCAAGACCATGAGATGTCACATCTCATTCTGCTTGAGTCATGGGTATCACCA
>NW_011479768.1:12567-13320 GCF_000754665.1 Bison bison bison | reverse complement strand
TTTTATTACTTTAGAGAAGTCGCATGACTGAAGGACATTAGCAGGTTGTATTTTTCCATCTAGACCTGCTTTAGTGCACCATTTGTAAAGATTCTCCTGAAAAAGGATTTTCTGTTTGTGTAAATACACTTGAGTCATCATATTTCGTGCGAATTGTTTGTATTGATTAATGGTCTCTTGTTTGCTTCCTTTTGCTTGTTGTATTTATAGCTCACATTACTTATAATTGTTGGACAACAATATCGACCAGATGGCTTCATTATTCTATGTTTCACATTTTGAATTTTAAATGTCATGTTGGATTGCTTGTTAGTGGCCAGCTGTGTCCTAGAGGAGATGAGGCCAGACCGTAGTTCAAAGATCCTGGGTCAGATACCATGGACAGTCAGTGCTGTCTGGGTGTTAGCATTTGAGGTTTCCTCTGGTCCTTGGCTGCACTTGAAAATTCACACCATAAGGCCAGGGAGAGAGAGAAACTGGGCATCTAAGGCCTTCTGAACCACTCAGCTGGCCTATGATCTCAGTGTGTTTGAAAAACCCTTTACCAATAAGCTTGCAGAATCTACTATATGTTAGAAATTTAAACCACATTTACTAATATTTAAAAGTAAGAGTATCATTACTTTAGTAATGGCCTTTTAGTAAGGGGCCAAGAGGAAATATCCACAACCTCAAATATGCAGGTGATACCAGCCTAATGGCAGAAAGTGAAGAGGAACTAAAGAGTCTCTTGATGAGGGTGAAAGCAGAGAG
>NW_011479768.1:8997-11104 GCF_000754665.1 Bison bison bison | reverse complement strand
AGGATCCCCTGGAGGAGGAAATGGCAATCCATTCCAGTATTCTTGCCTGGGAAATCCCCTGGATAGAGGAGCCTGGCGGGCTGCAGTCCATGGGGTCTCAAAAAGTTGGACAAGACTGAGTGACTAAACAAGAGGGAGCTCCTCCTGTCTGACTGCTGAGCTGGGACAACAGTCTTTTCTGGCCTTGGACTTGGCCTAACACATCAGCTCCCTCTGGGACTTGAGCCTATTGGCTTTTGGACTGGAACTTAACATCATTGGCTCTCCTTGTTCTCAGGCCTTCAGACTGAGACTGCAGCTACTCATTAGCTCTCCTGGCTCTCCAGCTTAACTCACCTGCACATCTTGGGACTTCTCAGCCCCATGATCATGTGAGCCAATTCAGTATAACAAACCTGTGTCTCTCTTTATCACACACACACACATCGTATTTGTTGTTTCTCTGAAGAACCCTGACTAATACAAAGGGCAAGGCAACAGGTGCCTTTCTTAGAGGGACACAGACAATCCTAGCCAATGGGCAGGGAAGGAGCTGAAGGAATAAATCCTTAAGTCTCACTCTTTTCCGTGATGCCTCCAACTGGTTGAACTCACCTGGAAATTCTAGAGCAAAGGAGACAGTAGCAACAGTATTTAAAGAGTCTGAGATACAAAGCAGGATGGAGAAGGATGAAAAGTGGGGCTGATGGAGCCTTTTCAGACAACCTATCTAAAAGAACTACCATTACTGCTTTCTTATATAGCCTGCCAGAGGTATGCTATGCATACAGAAGCATATATGTTGATCTTTGTAATTTCCATGATATTTCAAACTCCTCCAAAAATATCACTTTAATGGGTACCTAATATTAAAAGGGCTTCCCTGATAGCTCAGTTGGTAAAGAATCCACCTGTAGTGCAGGAGACCCCAGTTCAATTCCTGGGTCAGGAAGATCTGCTGGAGAAGGGATAGGCTACCCACTCCAGTATTCTTGGGCCTCCCTTATGGCTCAGCTGGTAAAGAATCCTCCTGCAATGCGGGAGACCTGGGTTCGATCGCTGGGTTGGGAAGATCCCCTGGAGAAGGGAAAGGCTACCCACTCCAGTATTGTGGCCTGGAGGATTCCATGGACTGTATAGTCCATGGGGTCGCAAAGAGTCAGACACGACTGAGTGACTTTCACTTTAATATTAAAAAGCCTTTGATTATAAAATAGACATATAGGGTACATTTATATTATATAAAAGTCATAATAAATGAAACTCCTTTGTGTACCTGCATCCTGCTTCAGAACTAGAACACTACCAAAACTTCAGGACACTGAGGGTACCTTCCCAACTGAATTCCTTCCCAGGTAGGATAACCATTATTTTAAAGTTTATTATCATTTCTTTGTGATTATAATTTCATTATTTCTGAATATATACATATTCCTAAACAGTGTATTGTCAAACTTAGTATGATTTTGGCATTGATATAGTTTCAACTGTATTTGCATAGTTTGCATATAGACTTCTGAGAATTGATTTTATACTTGACATTATAATTTTGTGATTCACCCAAGTCGATGTGTATTATTGAATTTGTGATGCCATATATTGTTCCATTGTGTGTATATGCTAGAAATTGTTGATTTTACTGTCAAAGGACATTTGTCATTTTTACCTTTTTATAGTATTGCTATCCAATTTCTGTGTTCATTTGTGCTGGAGATTCTCTGGGACAGATACCTGGGAGGAAAAAAACTGGGTGACAGGGATTATCTTCAACTTTACAAGGTAATACCATATTATATTCCAAAGTGGTTGTTCTAATATTTACCCCCATTGCCAGTTTATTAGTTTTGTTGCTCCATATCTAAACAAAACACCTTTAATCATGAGAACATAACATTAATAGAGTGAAAAAGGAAGACATGTAAGAAAAAATCTTCAACACAAATATTGAAGAAAAGACTGATATCAGTTTATTAAAAATTCTTTCACATCAGTGAGAGAAATACAGACATCTCAATTTTTAAAAATGGGCAGAAGACTTGAATAGGTACTTCATAAAAAAGGATTTCTGAGATACCAAATAAGCATATCAAAAGGTGCTTGGCTCAGTTCTTCAGGGAAATGCAAATTT
>NW_011479768.1:7838-8897 GCF_000754665.1 Bison bison bison | reverse complement strand
CACTTTGTGCTCCCCAAATCCTAGCACTAGGAAAATGGGTCATGCTAAATGTTGGCAATGAGGTGGTAGTACCCCAAACTTGTCCTCTACTGGTGGTCATGTATCGCAGTACCACCCTACTGGAAAATTGGTAATCTCTACTCTACATCTAGGCATAGCTATAACACATAACTCAATTTCCAACAGAAATTCCTACAAAATGTTAGTAATAGCATTATCAATCAGAGTCAAACACTGAAAAAATAGCCCAAATGTCCATCAAGAGTTGTATATACATGTAACAAAATGGACACATCTCACAACTATGGGAAGAATGAAAGTCAGTACAAAAGAGAACGTTCTATATTTTCTTAATATAAAATCTCAAAATGGACAGAACTGACTGATGGTGATAGAAGTAAGGATAATTAGTTACCTTTGGGGAAGCTGATGACTTGAAGTGGACATACTGGGTGCTTCTGGAACTAATAACATTCTTTATCTTGTTCTGAGAATGAGTACGTGGGTAAATTCATTTTGTGGAAGTTCATTGAGGTGTGTACTTTTTGGTACTTATGTGACATTTCAGTAAGAATCATCTTGAAAATGCCATATGTTTGGAAATTAACACAAATCTAAATGATCATGAGTAAGAAAAGAAACCAAGATGGAAATATAACTTTATAATAATGACAAAACTTGCATACCCAAACTTTCAAGTTAAGTTATACTGTAGGGGAAATTTATACTCTTAGATATTTACATTGGAAAAGAAGAAAGACTAATAAGTATGTATCATATCCAACGATAACAATAAAACCTTTTTTAAAAAAAGATACAGAAAGCAATAACAAAAATAAATGAAATAGAAAACAAAGACAATTTAAAAAACTCAACAAAGACCAAAAATTGACTCAAGGAAACAAAAAAAGAGAAAAACACAAATAAACAAAAGTAAGGATGAAAAAGGAGGACATAGCTACAGGAGGTCCAACCATGTTCAGCTGTACAGATTTTGTTTCCCAAAGATTATCCTACTTGGAGAATGTATTATAGAGGAACATGAGTGAATGCAGGCAG
>NW_011479768.1:3906-5579 GCF_000754665.1 Bison bison bison | reverse complement strand
TTTTCAGTATACTGTAGTTCAAGCAAGATGTGAGTTGATTTTAGTCGCACAGGTGGAGTAGGGCTCATTTGTGGCAGTGGACCAGGCTACACATTATGATCACCTGGGATGGTACGGAAACTGCCGGTGCCTCAGTCCAGCCCTCAACAAGTTCTTACTCAGTTGGCCTACGATTGGCCGTGGGCCTGGGTCTTTTTTAAGACTCCCAGTAAGTCCTAATGTGGAGTTGATGAGAACATTGTTTTGGAGAAATTACCAAAGGTTTGGGAGGATCATTTTTTTTTGTTGTTTTTAGTTTTTTTTTTTAAACAATGTGTGAAACAAAATCCCAGCCAGATTTGGCAGGAGATTGCAAAGTGACATGCCAATAGAAAGTAGTAGATCTCTATTTTAGCTTATTTATTCTTACAGAACAACCAGTGTCCTGCTAGTTAACTTTAGGGGGCTATTCTTTGTAAGTTGGACTTTTCATACTGAAATAATATTTCTATCAAATGATCATCATTCCCTCACATTTGTCATTGCTTGAAGTCATATCTTGACCTTCTAAAATATAACTACATTCCTCCAAAATGCCTTTAAAATTCCCTTTTGAGTCCTTTAACTTACACCTTCCTAGAACAGATGACTGGCTTAAATGGTTTTTGTAATGTTCTCTGGTTTATGACTGTGAAAGTGAAACCGCACAACTTGGGTGGGGCCTGAATCCACTGTCTTTTTTTCCCACTGTATTTTAATTGAAATCACACATCTGGTCTCAGGACTTAATGAAGCTCAGGTTCTTTATATTTCAGTATAGAAGGAATTCAGCGAGAGGCAATGTGATAGGTAAGAAGTAGATAAGTAGATTTATTTAGAAAGACACACGTTCCATAGACAGAATGTGCCCCGCCTCAAGAGGTGAGAGCAGCCCTGGGAGAAACACACTCTACAGAAAGAGTGTGGACCATCTCAGAAGGTGAGAGGCCCCCAAATACGGGATAGTTTTAAGAGCTGGATAATTTCATAGGCTAATGAATGGGAGTATTCCAGCTATTTTGGAGAAGGGGCAGAGATTTCCAGGAATTAGGCCACCACCCACTTTTTTGCCCTTTTTATGGTAGACCTTGGAGCAGTCACGGCACCTGTGGGTATGTCATTTGGCATGCTGATATGTTAAAATGAGCGAATGTCGAGGCCCAGGGTTCACTGGAAGTTGAATCTTCCACCGTCTTGGACCTAGTTGGTTCTAACCAGTTATGTCATAGCCTCAATGGCTATGTCATTCTTTAAGGGTTGTGCCCTGCCCCGCTTCCCTCCTGTTTCAAAAGGAGCCTGAAATTGTGCAGTTGTTAATTACTTGAAAAATGTTCTTGATTCTAATAGGCAAGGCTTTAGCTGACTACGGGTTCTGTTTTCAGCATCTTATCTAGCAACTGCCTAATTCTAGTTTAACTTCTGTATAATTGTTAAATATTCATTTTCTGCCTGTATCTGAAATTCATGAGTCATATTGTTCTGCATGCCCGTGATTAATCCTTGTTTTCATCCTGAAGAGTTTTTTCTTTCCTTTCTTGTTTTTAATTTCCCAAGAGCCTTCTTGGAATTCAATTTTTATCTACCCTTGCTGCTGCTGCTAAGTTGCTTCAGTTGTGTCCGACTCTGTGCAACCCCATAGACGGCAGCCCACCAGG
>NW_011479768.1:0-525 GCF_000754665.1 Bison bison bison | reverse complement strand
AACCCAGCCCTGACCTGGTCCTGTTTTCCTTATAACCACAGGGTCACGCAGGCCTCCACCATCCATGTCACAGAGACACCTCCCTCCCTCTGCTTAGATACTAGCTGAGGGGATTCTGGGGCTCTCCCCCAAGAGCTACCCCTACCCCAGGTGTATCCATACTCTGTGAGGCTCAGTGAAAGCTCTCTTGGGCAGTAGTGCCCAGAGTAGGAAGCAGAGATAAAGCCTGTCCCGAGGTCTCTAGCATTTCTCTGACCCAGTATAATACCTGGCTCACAGGAAGGGGGAAATGCACAGGTCTTTGATCAAAGTTAACAATTCACAACCAGCTATTCAAAAGTACACAGATAATCCATAGTGGAGGCTGAATACATGTAAGTAAGCAAAAAGGCTTGAATGAGCAAACCCAGTGAAGTAACCATGGTAAACATGTAGCTCTTACAATGGCTCTCACTGGCTTCACACCTTGCCCACTGAGGTGTTACCCAGCCTGTGCAGTGGGAGCAGCAAGGAATGGTGGGAATA
>NW_011479767.1:20812-21830 GCF_000754665.1 Bison bison bison | reverse complement strand
ATAAAAATTGCAGGTGATTATTTTGGGGAAGAAGTATAAGTATATAGTAGGCAATAGGAAGTTAAATTCTTAATTCCTAATTATTCTGTAGAAGTTTGAAAAGTTTGAATATTTTACTTTGTAAACCAAGATAGTATGTATTTATTTAAATTATTATTATTTAAATTATTGATGAAAATAGAAATAGTTATTTTAAAGTATATGATAATGAATATGACTAGTGTTATTTTTAATTTTTCCATTTATTTAAATGTTTTGTTGTATTATACATACATATATGTCATAGTTACTGCAATTTTTCCAAGCATCATATGTAATTTAAATTAATATTGTCAATTTTTGTTTGAAACAGAATTTTGTAAGTAAGCCTATGTACATTTGACTCTTGGCTGCTGGATAATCTAATTTATGAACAATCATTTAGAGAAAACACTCAAAGTATTAAGGACAGATTTTACAAAATTAAATTCATTAGAGCTGGTAATGTAAATTTTTCCTTTATGGTCATTTAAAGTGTTTACATGCATGGCCTTCCATTGCATGGGCAGCAACTTATTTTAACAATGAACCAAACTTGAAAATGAAACTGTAGACTTTACATTGGCAAGTGTTCCTTTCAGTGAGCTGATAACCTTATTTAGATGATCAAGACTATGTATCTACTAAGATTGATCTCTGAAATCTCTTAGGCTATAAATGAAGGAAAATATGAGACATCCATTTTCTTTCCCATTTCCATGTGTGAGAGGGAAGCTGAGAATGAGGCTCCTGGGTGATTCTGTTTCTCAGGCTAGGAGGAATCTGTGAATCAGAGGCCCCCAAGAATTCTGGAGCATCCCTGAAAAGAGAGTGATTAGGCAGAACGGCAATTGCAACCCACTCCGGTACTCTTGCCTGGAAAATCCCATGGACAGAGGAGCCTGGTAGGCTGCAGTCCATGGGGTCGCTAAGAGTCAGACATGACTGAGCGACTTCCCTTTCACTTTTCACTTTCATGCATTGGAGAAGGAAATGGCAA
>NW_011479767.1:16432-17442 GCF_000754665.1 Bison bison bison | reverse complement strand
ATCTATGGAATCATACAGCATGTGGTCTTTTATATCAAGTTTCTTTCACTCAACATTATGTGAGTGACTTTACGTAAGGCTGTGTTCATTTATTCTCAGCTTTATAGAATTCCAGTGAATGAATATACCACAGATTACTTAGCCATTCAGTCGCTGATGGACATTTGAGTAATTTCCAAATATTACAAACAGTGTCAAAGTCAACATTCTACTTCCTGCCACTTTGTGACTTTATTTGTATGTTTATGTGAGTACATATCTAGGAGTCTAGTAAAGGACTTTTTTGTACACTCAGGTGTACCAATTTCTCCTCCCACCAGTAGTGTATGAGGGTTGCTTGTCTGTCTCCCCACAACGGTTTTCAGTGTTTATCCTTTTCATTGCAGTCATTCTGGTGGGTTCATCATGGTACCCCATTGTGAGTTTTGGTTTGCGTTTCCAAGAAGGCATTTTAACAGCAGAATTAAGAGAGTGCAGAAGAAGATGTAATTATTTCTCAAAGAGAACAATTGGCATTTTTTGTTGACTTGCAAAATTTTAAACACACATTTTGAAAATATGAATGATGAAAAATGACAACCTAAAATTTTCCTTTTACTGTGTAACTACCTTTATTTGTACCTATTTTATATCCTAACTAAAACCCCCAATGTAACTTAGCTAGTTCAGCATAAGCCAAGTAGTGACATGACATCTGGGTATTGACTGTGCTCTGGTGTTTCCACTGTTATTACATTCATAATTGAACATGGAATGAATATCCAAATAGTGGTCCTCTAAATCTAGACTAGTCTGGTCAGACTAAGCAGAGTTCATATGCCTGAGGTCCTTGGCAAGGCCAGGAAGAAGGTGTGGGGTGTCTCTGTAGTTAGGACCTGAGAAAGGGATGTCCACAAGGCCGGATCCTGTGTGTGGGCTGAGGGGAGACGCTGCACTGACCTTGATCCACTGGGCCCAGAAAGAGATGTGTCTCAGATGCAACTGCCTCCAGGGTTCTGCCTGCCATTGAC
>NW_011479767.1:14803-16332 GCF_000754665.1 Bison bison bison | reverse complement strand
CTAGAATCAGCTAGAGCCATTGACCACAGACCGGCACCAGTCCACAGAATGGCTTTTAGAGACAATGGCTCTAGCTGATTCTAGAGGCTGTTTTCATCCCACAAGCACTTATCTCTCTCTGCGTGGGATTATTCCATCTTAGCTCATCACTTCACTGCTTTGGCTTCCCGCTTTTCTCCATCCACTAGACAGGCTTCCCGGCAGTTACTTCTGCCTTGTGGAAGGCTGGAAACCAGTTGCGCTGCACTCACCCACTGAAGCTCAAAATACTTGGGCTGCTCATCAAGACAGTTGTGTAGAGACAAATTTTCTGTGAAGCTAATGACCCTTAAGTTTTAGAGCTCTTCACTCACACAGGCCCTTTATGAGGCCCTATACTTAATTTTGTAATAGCAGATCCGTAATTTGCTATTCTTGCTCTTTGAATATCTCACATCTTGTTTGATTTTTTTTTTTTGCCTTTGGGCAAGGATTGGGAGTTCAAACAGAAGAACTCAGCAATGGAATGCTGCAATTAGTTGTGAAGTGGTTTTTGGTTAATGAGGATAGCGGCCAGAATTCATGGAAAACTCATTTTGTGCTGCAGGTCAATGTCAACAGGATTTCATTGAACATTCATGTCTTCTAAGACAAAGATGCTATTATCACCCTCACTTTTCAGAGGCAATTGACCCTCAGAGGGGTTCAAGTAACTTGCCAAGGTCATGTTTCTACCAAGTGGCATTGCCAGCACATTTTGCTTTTTCCAGTAGCTATTAAAATGTTTAATTAACTTTGTATCTCAGACCCACTTAAAACATAACTTGACACAAATTCAGAAGTATCCCTATATTGTTTTCATTTGCCTAACAGGTGTATTCTTTGTTGGGAAAGAGTTGTTTCTAACCAAAGTCCATCTCATCCAACCTGTGCTCTCTGATGTGTCCCCCCCAAAGACAGTTTGTTCCAACATAGAAATCAGCTGTTTTCACATGGAGGATGAAATGTAAGAACAGCTGGGCTGGAATATCTGCCTCCAGGCTTCAGAGGGGACAGGCATGTCTGTCCCAAGAAGTGGGAGATTGACTTGCAGCTTGATGCTGTGCCAGTTCCAAACTTTGCCTCCAACTCAGCTGACCTCAGGGGCAACCTTCAAATTTTGACAAGCATGGGGAAAATGGCCACAGAAAGCCTGAACCAAGCTGAAGTCATTTTCTGGGGTTCAACTGTCTTTCGTACTTTATTCAAACATCTTTTATCTTCGGACAGTTAGAAGGTTAGTCTTGAGCTTTGGGTGTAGGCCAGAACAGTATTCCTTTGCTACCTAATGAAAAACCTTCCTGGATTTTTAGACCCAAATCTGATACTGCTGCTAGTGCCTTTAGAAAATTTAGTGCACTGTGATCTTGTTTTCAAGTAGCTTTATGATCACTAATATAATTTTTTCTAAGATCATATGAAATGATCCTAAAGAATTCTGACCGTAACTGATGTCCAATAACAGAGTCACGTGTCACTGCCTTTCTTCTCTCCCTACTGAAGGAACAGAG
>NW_011479767.1:13698-14703 GCF_000754665.1 Bison bison bison | reverse complement strand
AGATGGTTGGGAAGAATATTACCAAATCTCACTTGAGTTTGTGCAGTCTCCATGTGTGATGAGCTTCTAGGCTTGGCTTTTCCCTGATATAATACACCTGGATTTGATGTCTGTGAAATAAAAGCCATTTGAAAAACTTATAGTGTGAGTAGCATGATACCTTTCTTCTGAAGGAGATGTAACAGAATAAATTTTCCTTCCTGGTATTCAGTATCTGCTTAGTACATTGCAGTTACAGTTTTTGCACTAAGGTGTGTATGTGTTCCACTACTAGTCAGACTAGTAAAGTGATGTAACCATTATGGACATGGTATGACAATTCCTCGTAAAATTAAACATAGAATTTGTCATATGATCCAGCAGTTTAACTTCTGGGTATATACTCCCCCAAAATTGAAGATAGTGACTAGAGCAGATATTTGCATACCTATGTTCATAGCAGCAATATTCACAGTAGCCAAAAAGTGGCAGTTACCCAGGTGTCCACATGTCACTGTCTTGGAGAATTGGGAGCATAGGATGAAAGCATACACTGCAGCGTCAGATGTGAGAAACCTGAAGCAGAAAGACCAGATCTCAGGGAAGAAGGCATTTCAGAAGCACAGTTAGTTTGCCATAAGCCTTTGGAGGGCTTCCCAGGTGGCTCAGTGGGTAAAGAATGCCTGCAGTGTTGGAGACCTGGGTTCGATCCTTGGGTCAGGAATATCCCCTGGAGGAGGACATGGCAACCCACTCCAGTATTCTTGCCTGGAGAATCACATGAACAGAGAAGCCACTGGTGAGCTACAGTCCATGGAGCTGCCAAAGAGTCAAACACAACTGAATTGACTGAACACTTATGCATGGAAAAAGCCTTTGGAGCTTTTTTTCTCTCTCTCTTTTTTTTTTAATCTCTTTACTAAGGTATAATTTATATGTTCAGTTCAGTCACTCAGTCGTGTCTGACTCTTTGTGACCCCATGAACCGCAGGACACCAGGCCTCCCTGTCCATCAACAACTCCCAG
>NW_011479767.1:10363-12504 GCF_000754665.1 Bison bison bison | reverse complement strand
GGATGTCTGGCTCTTGGTGAGTGATCACACCATCATGATTATCTGGGTCATGAAGATCTTTTTTTGTCTAGTTCTTCTGTGTATTCTGGCCACCTCTTTTTAGTATCTTCTGCTTTTGTTAGGTCCATACCATTTCTGTCCTTTATCAAGCCCATCTTTGCAAGAAATGTTCCCTTGGTATCTATAATTTTCTTGAAGAGATCTCTAGTCTTTCCCATTCTATCATTTTCCTCTATTTCTTTGCATTGATCGCTGATGAAAGCTTTCTTATCTCTCCTTGCTATTCTTTGGAACTCTGCATTCAAATGGGTATTTCTTTCCTTTTCTCCTTTGCTTTTTGCTTCTCTTCTTTTCACAGCTATTTGTAAGGCCTCCCCAGACAACCATTTTTCTTTTTTGCATTTCTTTTTATTGGGGATGGTCTTGATCCCTGTCTCCTGTACAGTGTCACGAATGTATAGTGCAGCTCAACCACTTCACTTATACTTTAAGTCAATTTTTTTTTTCATAAATTTATGGACTTGTATAAAATCTCTCGTGCTTATTTACAGTTAATCTCTGTTCTCATCTCTAGCCCCTGGCAACCACTACTCTTTTCTGTGTCTGTAGATTGGCGTTTTCTGAACATTTCGTATTGATGGAGTCACACAAGATGTTGTCTTTAGTGATTGCATTCTTCACTTAGCATAATATTATGGAGATTCATCCATGCTATAGCATGTATCAGCACTTTGTTCTTTTTTATTGCTGAATTGCGTTTCATTGCTTGGATGTATCAATTTGCTGATCCATTCTCCGGTTTATAGATATATGTGGAAGCCACCACGGAAGTCCTAGTTAATTTTCAATTTCATTTTTATTTCAAGTTTGCAGTACAGTGATATATTCTTTTTCATATTCTTTCCCCTTAATGGTTATTACAAAATATTGTGTATAGTTCCCTGTGTGTAAAGCAGGTCCTTGTTGGTTGTCTATTACATATGTAGTGGTGTATATACGCTAATCCCAACCTCCTAATTTATTCCCCTCCTTTTCCCTTTGGTGGGGCTTCTCAGGTGGCTCAGTCGTAAAGAATCTGCCTGCAATGCAGGAGACGCCAGAGACACAGGTTCCATCCCTGAGTCAGGAAGATCCCCTGGAGGAGGAAATGGCAATGCACTCCAGTATTCTTGCCTGGAAAATCCCTTAGGCAGAGGGGTCTGGTGGGCTATAGTCCATTGGGTTGCAAAGAGTACATGACTGAGCATGCATGTACTTCTCCCACTGGTGACCATAAGTTTGTTTTCTATATCTGTGCATCTATTTCTATTTTGTAAATAAGTTCATTTGTATCTTTTTTTAAGATTCCACATAAGCAATAGCATATGATATTTGTCTTTCTCACCATGATTATTTTTTTAATTTACTAGTGTTTTCCCAAATTATATAGTCTAAGCACAGCCCAACTTATTATTTTTCTTACAAGCTTCTCCCTGTGCCCATACGTCCCATGTGTAGACATGGAATACGTTGAGACCCCGAGGCCAGCAAATGTACCTCCTGCCTGGAGAAGATGAGTTATGAGTAAGTCCATGCTCTTCGATGCTAAGATCCAAGTGTTTGTGCATTTGGAACAGTGACTAGCTTATTTTATATGTTATTCTGTGTTGTTTGGTGACAGAGGAAATAGATGCTTTCCATAATAGCAGCTTCATGTTTCCATTTTATAGGATTGCACAGTAAAGGTGCTCATCTTGCCAGTGTTGTGGCTTTATAATTCTGCTTGATGACCCCAAATCTCATTCCTTTTATTTATTTATTTTTAAATTGAAGTATAGTTGATTTACAGTTTTATGTTAATTTCTGCTGCATAACTGTGACTCAGTAATACACATTTATACATGCTTTTTTATATTCTTTTCCAGTCTGGTTTACCCTAGATGATTGAATATAGTTCCCTGTGTTATACAGTTGGTCTTTGTTGGTTATCTATTTTATATATAGTAGTGTGTATTTGTTAAGCCCAAATTCCTAATTTATCTCTCTCCATCTCTCTTCCCCTTTGGTAACCAAAAGATTCTTTTCTATGTCTGTGAGTCTGTTTCTGTTTTATAAATAAATTCATTGGTATCATTTTTTTATGTTCCACATCTTAGTGATAT
>NW_011479767.1:7304-10263 GCF_000754665.1 Bison bison bison | reverse complement strand
TCCATCACCAAAATCTCAGTTCTTAATGTGATTCTGTTCATCCTTTCTAAGTCCCTTCCTTTGATAATTAATTTTGGAGTTCAGTCATTGGGACCCTCTGAGAGAGGTCTTTACTTACCCTAGTTTATATCTAAGGAAAAAAAGTTGTGAAACATAGAGAAAGAGAATTCAATTACAGCTCTCAATGCAGAAAAGGGATAGTTTCAGAAATTCAGTGTTGGATGTCTATGAGAACAGGTCGGGGAGAGTCTACTGATAATGTTCAGAATGTAGGTATCTCTTGCTTGCTCTGTTTTTTATAATTTGATTTTTTGCTTCATCAGATGTGTCCCTCCTAATAATGACTTTTAACTGGATTTCCAGATAGATATTACCTCTCTCATTTCAGCAACATTGTAAAATGTGCCACAAAGCTTGCCCTGAAGGGAATAATTGCCTTTAAAAATTTTTTTAAACAAGGGTACAGGATGCTGGAAGCTATCATCAATGCTAGATGGAGAGAATGTGACGCATGTTTCCATGATGCTGGAAATGTGATTGCTGGTAGATCTATTAATAGTCCAGAGTTGATTTTTGACCTTGAATTTATTATAGAAGCTACAAAAATAGAGATGAATAAGATGAAGGAAACTCAGGGCAGGTTCCCCTCTTAACAATTTTTTCTTATGAATATGCAGCATATTGTGTGTCAGAGGGTACAGACATAATACAGATACTTAGTATTTTGTGTCAGCCATTTCAGAATGTCAGTTTTACTTTTAGGTTTATCTGATAGAAAATAAGAATTCCTGTAGTTCATTCCTCTCATCTTTCCGCCCTTTTGTTTGTTTGCTTACAAGAACCTGTGTTGGAGGGCCGTGCACTGGGGGAGGGTGCAGTTTTCTTCTTGTCCTTCTCTGGCTTATGCAGTTGGCAACAGTCCATCTGCAGAGCCCAGAATGACTGACCTGACATAGAAGTCTACACTTCATCTGGTGATGACCACCACAGACTTTCCATCAAGCCTGTAGAGGCGGCCCCTTCTGAGATTTAAGTTTGATTTTAATGCTACTTTTGTACATTTCAATAATATACTTTGATATTTGAAACTATTTTTATTTTTCTGTCAGGCATATCAGGTTGAATGTTTAAAGACTAGCAGTGTGAGCCTTACCACTGCATCTTGATCTTTAACAGATTTGGATATTTTAGATATGTAACCAGTTAAATTGTATCAGCCAGTTATGACTCCAGAGTGAAGAGATTCATGTGATGATTCTCTTCTGAATCTGATTGGTATTAAGATTAAGGGGCATTGACACCAAATTCCAATAGCTGCAAAATTTTGCAGAAGATTGGCCTACTCAGAGATATGAGCTGAAAAAAAAAGATACAGTTCATTGGGATATACAGAGATGGTTTAATGGAGGTTGTTGTCCATGTACATACACTGAGAAGCCTGATGCTTTAAGCTTCATTTTGTATATCAAAACTAAATATGTAGGGGGAAAAACGAAGGTAAAGAATGATTCCTTTGTTATTTACACAATTTCTAATTCTGAAGAAGTGTGAGTCACTATTGGTCACTGGTATTCTGCATCATGAAGAGTAGTCATATTTGTCAAGTACATCTGAATAAAGGTGGGGTATGGGGTGGATAGTAGTCATGACAGCCAACTGATGAAATTCCTTTTCATCCTCCCACAAGTACTATATTCTCCTCCTGCTCTGGTTAATCCCCACAATTTCTTTACTACTAGAAACTGGTTGCTTTCCAAATCCTTAATTCATATTATATATTACTTCATGAGAAGGTGACCATGTGTTTGGAAAACTAATTCAAGAAATAAGTATATTTAAGAATTAGTTTGTGTTCAGGCAATGTTGGGGCTTCCCAGGTGGCTCAGTCGGTAAAGAATCCATCTGCAATGCACGAGTCCTGGGTTCAGTACCTGGGCTAGGAAGGTCCCCTGGAGAAGGAAATGGCAACCCACTCCAGTATTCTTCCCTAGAGTATCCTGTGGACAGAGGAGCCTGGTGGGCTGCAGTCCATGGGGTCAAAGAGTCAGGCAGGACTGAGCAACTAACACACACAGGCGATGTTTTGTTTTGCTTTTTTTCCTAACAGTTAAACAATTCTGCTTCATATGTTCATTTCTTTTTCTGTCCATCTAGAGAAAACAGGGATGTGTATGGCTTTTTTTGTGTTTTGTAGCTCTTGTTCTAAAATCTCAAGTCATGTAAGAAGAGACCTGTTTGTATTGTGAATTCTACAGGCCTCAGTGGAGCTTTGAGGTTTGGAGAATGATCATAGAAGTCACTCAAAATTATTCTTATTTTGTCAGCTCAGAGTGGAAAGGTGAAGTTTCTTGGAAAAAATTAATAGCCAGTACAATGGAATAGTTGAGTTTAATAGCCTTGTCTTACAAAGTAATGTAAATCAACTCTTTCCTGAATGATGTCAGAATGTGCAATCCTGATGTTGCATTTTCCTGAATTGATCATGTAAGGTACCTTTGAAGAGTATTTATGTATCGGTTAAGGGATGAGTTTTACAACCAGCCAGGGCAATGAAAGTTCAGTTGCAATATGAAGGAGATCTTCTCTGTAGGACACATAAACAATAAAAGAACATTGTCAGGGGGAATAATGAGTTTGCTAACTCGGGGAAGATTCCAGACTGGTCTTGATATCACTCCTCTGTGATACTTTAGAAATCAGAGGAGCAGTCTTACCCTAATGCAGGAGAGAAGGGAGATGAACCAGCAGGCTTTGCTGGGACACTGAGCCTATCTTTCTGTTTGGTGGCAGGGAGATTTTATCATTTAGCCTTTTCTGCTTGCAAGGGAGAGGGCTAGATGCAATAGTTAAACATACTGATTTTCAAATGTTGTGAGACAAGGACACAGTTTGGCATTATTATTTGTGCCTTTTGGACTTTGACTGAACATATGACAGGATATTAGTGTCCTAGGGTTGC
>NW_011479767.1:4796-6461 GCF_000754665.1 Bison bison bison | reverse complement strand
ATTTTCCAGGCAAGAATACTGGAGTGGGTTGCCATTTCCTTCTCTGGGGGATCTTCCCAACCCAGGGATCGAACCCAGCTCTCCCACATTGCAGGCAGATGCTTTAACCTCTGAGCCACCAGGGAAGCCCAGATAGCAAAGAAGGCTCGACTAAATTAATATTTAGTAGAAATCTGTCCATTGCTTTTCTTCCAGTTCATGTAGCCAATCTTAACCTTCTTCAGGTCTGAAATCATTAGAGGGAAAGGCCATCATTCACAAACATTTTTCATACTACCCTGTAGCAACTTGCAAGTCTAAATTACATCCCTACAAGCAGAATGTTTTATTCTTTCAAAGTAATTGCCTCATTGGAATGAAACAGTTCCATAGGCCGTGTGACATTTAGTAGTAAGTAAATGTTTCCATTTCTTCTGAGTCCTTGGAAATGTAGGATTCCCAGGGCCAAGAAATCAGCAGACCACATCTCAGACTATGTAAGTCCTAAAAGTTCAACCACTGGGCTCAGCTTGTAGGTGGCACGCCAACAGCTGGTGTGCCAACCAAATGCAGTTGTGGGTTTCTGCCACTGCTGTCATCTGGCACATGAAGCAGTTCAGACGCTGGAAGTTTCAGTCACTCTGAGGGGGTCCATTCCATTGTTGTGGCGTGTGTGTGTTTTTTAAAGAAGAATTTGACAGCCTCTTTAAAGGTTGTGGTGACAAGTTGTCAGCCTGACAGCCTCGAAAGTGGCATCTTGCAAACGGAGAGGCAGGTGATGCCCAGGGCATTAGCTCCATGTGGTTAGAAGCAGGAGATCAGGCTAGGTGACAGAGCACTTTGGGATGAGGACAGCAGACTCCTGCATCCCATTCAAACATCTGTGCAGTGAGTTCACTTACAGCCTGGCGGAAGCGTCCCTTATTTACGTGTAAAATCTATGAGATATTGAAAAGGTACATGTTTCCATATCGGGAGAAAATTAAACTTCCAATTTCTCTGAAGACAACTGGAGAATCAGATTCTCCACCCACACCCATGCCAAAACACACACATATACACACATACACACACACATGCACACACAGTTCTGAAATACAGTCTATGAATAGAAAATTCTAGATATGGTAAGACCAATGGACAGGAGATGATTGCCATTGGAAACATAGTTTATTACTCACAGTTCCTAAGAGAGTGGCTTGCTGTGCCATCAGGGGCCATGTGGGAAGGCACCAGGGTCAGTTAGGAAGCAGAAGGAGTTGCGGAATTGTGGCAAGAGCTTTTACTGTGGATTTTGGAGGAAGGAAGAGGTGAGGAACAGCCTCATGCATGGCATGTGGGTTTAGGATTCACTCGTCTGGGTAATATCAGTAGACTCTGGTGCAGAGGGGCTGGCCCTGGGGTGATTAGGGTAGGAGAATAGTAGCCTGGAGTGTTAGAGTCCATTAAAGGAGGCGCTTAGGGCTGTGGGCCTGGGTGGGTAGGTTTGTATTTGAAAAGCGTACTTCCTGGAGGAGAACTCCTCTGTAGGTGGGATTCGGATGATGAGGGAGGCACGAGGCCAAGGCAAGGTGATTGGGGTGTATTCTTGGGTTGTCCAAACTAGGATTATCTGGCATGGAGATATTATGGCATGGAGGGCAGATGTTAAAGCACCAGGTTGACAGAAGTTGGAAAGATGGTTTA
>NW_011479767.1:3722-4696 GCF_000754665.1 Bison bison bison | reverse complement strand
ACACACACACACACACACACACACACACACACACACACTAGTGCTGTTAATAGAAGAGCTTTCCCAAAAGCTAGAAGCCAGTTTGGATCCTTGGAGTCCCTGTCACAAAGCTGCAGAGACCGGCTTAGTGAGGTTCACATAGCTTTCCTTGGCAGGAGATGACCTGAAATGGTGAAAAGCATGTTGACCAGCTGATTCCCGCCTCCCACCCCGCCTCCCCGGCCACCTTCTGGACCTGGAAGCTGTACATGGGGCTGGCTTTCAGCTCCTGCTCTCCTGTCTGTGTGTCCTAGTCTAGAGGCTGCTGCATCTAGCAAGTTCTGTGCTGTGACGTGGGCCTTACTGTGATTCTGTGTCTTTGTAAACTGCCTGTGTGAGAACAGTCCAAGCTCAAGAAGGTAGACAGCAAGCAGAAACCCAAAGATACTGACAAATTTAAATCTACTTCCCAACATGAAGGGCCATTTGAGGCAGAAGACTGAGCTTGAAATCCAATCCCCGCAGAGCGTTCTATGGGACCTTGGGGAAGAGGCGCCCCTTGGCTATGGTCTCACAGCTCTGAACCTGCGTAACAGTGGCTCCTGCTGGAAGCGTTTCTGAGATGTTTTGGGAAATGGCTTCGCAAACAAGGCAGGGCTCTAACCATGTCTTCTTTGGTTGTGGCTCCTCCACAGACCTGTAGGAACAGGAAGTTATGAAGCAATGATCTTGCCTTGAGCACCCTTGGCTTCTGCCTTGCTGCTGCTCCTCCTCCTCCTCCACGCTGCTGCTCAGTTTACCAGGTTCTGGAGCCTTCCTGCTGTCCTCCAGCCGGGCCTGTCTTTTTGGGACAGACCTCGCTTGATCCTCCCACAATTCCATTGCTTGTACATGTCTTCCTTCTCCATTCCTCAGAAGTGACCTGCCTTGATCCATGGGATCCTTCCAGGGAGGAGAGCTGCCTCTGTGTCTTGTCTTAAGCTTTCCACCTTATT
>NW_011479767.1:0-1061 GCF_000754665.1 Bison bison bison | reverse complement strand
AAAAAGCAAAAGCTGCGTGGGTTGGGAGTTTTTCTAGCCCTTTCTCCCAGGAGGCCCAAGCCAGTCCTCTCTGAGAAGCTGCGGCCCTCTGCCCTTGGTCTTGGCCATGTGGCGCGCACACCCCTGGCTCCGGGCAGTCAGATGAGGCACACAGGCGGCTGGGCTGGGACAGCTGCATGCAGCTCCAGGGCAGTGCCTCTCCCCAGGACCCATCCCATGTGCTGTGAACATTTAGTCTTGCAAAAAGGCAAGGAATCTGGAAGACGCTCACAAAATATTTCAAGTGTTCTAAAGACAAAGGATGAGGAAAGAATAAAGAAAAATTACATGGGGTGTCATTGTAATTCTTCAGGTTGCCCTTAGCCAGACACCTGGTCATTTCTAAAATGGCTAGAACCCAAACCTTCTTCCTTAAACATATTTTTAATATTTGTTTCTTGATTGCTTTGTGCTCAGGGGCTTTTTCCTTCAGAATATTTGGAATCCAGGATGCTTCTGTATCTTTAGTAAAATCTAAAAATAGACCCAGCCTACTGTGTTGTCTGGGGAGCTAGGTGATCTATTAATCTTATTGCTGGGAAAATTCCTCCTTCCTGACAGCATGTTTCCTACTCTTAGATACAAAACCCACGAATAGATGTGTTTCCCTTTTTGCCTGGCCTGCTGGGAAGCACGTAGTTAGGTTGCCATTGTTGTCTTTAGCCTAGATTTTCTTGTAAAACTATTCCACCCTCTTCGCTACTTGAATTTTGTACTTTCTAAACCTGTTTTAGTGATTTTTGTTTGTTTGTTTTTAGTATCTGTGCTTCTTTGTATAAGTCATCCAAATAACATGTAGATTAAAAAATATATATACACACTATGGAATTAGTTACCCATATAAACGTGGCCTGATCAATATCTCCTGCTCCCAGCATGTCACAGATTGCTTGTCCATGATCACATCTGAGAAGTAGTGGTGGGAAAGAGGCAGGTGGAATGACAAGAGAATGAAAGAGAAAGCATGGGAAGTAAGGGAGAAACGTCCCTAATTAAATATTATTTTCGAAACTGATTTACTC
>NW_011479766.1:4492-5415 GCF_000754665.1 Bison bison bison | reverse complement strand
AAACCTTGACAAGCCACCTGTCCAACCCCACCCACAACAAGGAACCTCCACAATAAAGAGGAACCACAAACTGCCAGAATCCAGAAAGGCCACCCCAAATGCAGCAATCTAAACAAGATGAAAAGGCAGAGAAATACTCATCAGGTAAAGGAAGGGGATAAATGCCCACCAAACCAAACAAAAGAAGAGGAGATACAGGGTCTACCTGAAAAATAATTCAGAATAATGATAGTAAGAATGATGCAAAATCTTGAAAACAAAATGGAGCTACAGATAAATAGCCTGGAGACAAGGATTGAGAAGATGCAGGAAATTTTTAACAAGGACCCAGAAGAAATAGAAAAGAGTCAATCAATGATGACTAATGCAATAACTGAGATGAAAAACACTCTGGAGGGAACCAACAGTAGAATAACTGAGGCAGAAGATATAATAAGTGAGGTGGAAGATAGAATGGTGTAAATAAATGAAGCAAAGAGGAAAAAAGAAAAAAGAATTAAAGGAAATGAAGACAAACTCAGAGACCTCTGGGACAATGCCAAATGCCCCAACATACAAATCATAGAAGTCCCAAAAGAAGACAAAAAGAAAGGCCATGATAAAATACTTGAGGAGATAATAGTTGAAAACTTCCCCAAAATGGGGAAGGAAATAATCACCCAGGTTCAGGAAACCCAGAGAGTCCCAAACAGGATAAACCCAAGGCAAAACACCCCAAGACACATATTAATCAAATTAACAAAGATCAAACACAAAGAACAAATATTAAAAGCAGCAAGGTAAAAACAACAAATTACACACAAGGGGATTCCTATAAGGATGACAGCTGATCTTTCAATAGAAACTCTTCAGGCCAGAAGGGAATGACAGGACATACTTAAAGTGATGAAAAAGAAAAACCTACAACCCAGATTACTGTACCT
>NW_011479766.1:0-570 GCF_000754665.1 Bison bison bison | reverse complement strand
GTCCAACTCTTTACAACCCCATGAACGGCAGCACGCCAGGCCTCCCTGTCCATCACCAACTCCTGGAGTTTACCCAAACTAATGTCCATCGAGTCAGTGATGCCATCCAGCCATCTCATCCTCTGTCATCTCCTTCTCCTCCTGCCCCCTATCCTTCCCAGCATCAGGATCATTTCCAATGAGTCGACTCTTTGCATGAGGCAGCCAAAGTATTGGAGTTTCAGTTTCAACATCAGTCCTTCCTCTCAGTATGGATAATTCTCTCTCTCTCAGTGTGTGTGTGACTCGGTCATTGTGTGTGTGCATCTCTCTCTCAGTATGTGTGTCTCTGTAATTTGTGTTTCTCTCTTTCAGTGTGTGTGTGTGTGTTTCTCTCTCTCGGTGTATGTGTGTGTCTCTCAGTGTGTTTGTGTGTCTCTCTCTCAGTGTGTCTTAGTTTTTCTCTGTCAGTGTCTGTGTGTGGCTCTCAGTTTGTGTGTGTGTCTCTCATTTCAGTGTGAGTGTCTCTCTCTCAGTGTCTGTCTCTGTGTGTCTCTGTGTTTGTGAGTCTCTCTCTGTATATGTGTGTGT
>NW_011479765.1:18628-19515 GCF_000754665.1 Bison bison bison | reverse complement strand
TTTCTTATTTCTTCTAGGTCCTTGTTAAACCTTTCTTGCATATTCTCAATCCTTGTCTTCAGGCTATTTATCTGCAACTCCATTTTGTTTTCAAGATTTTGGATCATTTTTGCTATATTATTCTAATTGTTTTTCAGGTAGACTCCCTATCCCCTCCTTTTAGTTTGGTTTGGTGGCCTTTTATCATGTTCCTTTACCTGATGAATATTCATCTGCCTTTTCATCTTGTTTATATTGCTGTGTTTGGGGTGGCCTTTCCGTATTCTGGTAGTTTGTGGAGTTCTGTTTATTGTGGAGTTTCCTCGCTGTGGGTGGGGTTGGACAGCAGGCTTGTCAGGGTTTCCTGGTTAGGGAAGCTTGTGTCGGTGTTCTGGTAGGTGGAGCTGGATTTCTTCTCTGTGGAGTGCAATGAAGTGTCCAGTAATGAGTTATGAGATGTCACTGTGTTTGGTGTGACTTTGGGCAGCCTGTATATTGAAGCTCAGGGCTATGTTTCTGTGTTACTGGAGAATTTGTGTGGTCTGTCTTGCCCTGGAACTTGTTGGCCTATGGGTGGTGCTTGGTTTCAGTGTAGGTATGGAAGCATTTGATGAGCTCCTATTCATTAATGTTCCCTGGAGTCAGGAGTTCTCTGATGTTCTCAGGATTTGGACTTAAGCCTCATGCCTCTAGTTTTCAGTCTTATTCTTACAGTAGCCTCAAGACTTCTCCATCTATACAAAACTGATGATAAAAAGTCTAGGTTAAAGATGAAAAGTTTCTCCACAGTGAGGGACACTGAGAGAGGTTCATAGAGTTACATGGAGCAGAGAAGAGGGAGGAAGGAGACAGAGGTTGCCAGGAGGATAAAAGGGGGAATCAAAAAGAGAGAGACATATCTAGCCAGT
>NW_011479765.1:13470-15030 GCF_000754665.1 Bison bison bison | reverse complement strand
AGTTTTCAAGCTATACTAATAGTGAGTTCAATATCCAAAGGCATGTGTGAGAAAGATCAAACTTAGAAAATCTGAAGGAGAACACGAGTGTAGGCCACTTAAGCATATGGAGAGATCTCTGACCAGATCTTACCTCCTGCTTGGGTCACAGGTTTGTCCCCTATTCATGTAATCTGTTATATCCTGAGCTTTAGGCCATAAGGGATGCAATGATACTGAAAGCAAATATCAGTTTTTCTCCTTTATTGTGGACAATATAAGATTTTTTTATTTCCAGATTCTGAGCATTCTGTTTCTTTGCTTCCAAATCATCTATGCAACAAAAGAAATAAACAGAAGAGGAAGAAGAAGAAGAAGGGGTAGAAAATGAGAAGGAAGAGGAAGAAGGAGAGAAAAGAAAATAATATTTCCCTTTGTTTTATTTCTTTTGTAGCACACCCAGATATAATATTAAGAAAATATTTATCTATTGTTTTTTTCATTGCAATGACACACTGTACTGGTGAGTTCTCTTTCAATTAAAAGTAGTAGAAACTCAATTCAAACTTCCATTAAAATGGGAGAAAAAGGAGGTCAGTGTCTAGTTATCAGTATTGTACTGTACTTAGAGTCTTGTATACCCTTCACTCAGCTTCCTTGAATGTGACATCTTATGTAATTGTTATGTAACATCTAAACCATTTCCTCATGATTCAATATGGGTAGATTGTGTGTTTCTAAAAATTTTTCCATTTATTCCATGTTGCTCAATTTGTTGAAACATACTTGTTCCTTTGTAGTTCTGTGGTATTATTTGCAATGTTTCTTTTTAAATTTCTAATTCCAGCCATCTCATCCTCTGCTGCACTATTTTCCTTTCACTTTCAATCTTTCTCAGCATCAGGGTGTTTTCCAATGAGTTGGCTCTTCACATCACATAGCCCAAGTATTGGAGCTTCAGCTTCAGCATCAGTCCTTCCAATGAATATCCAGAGTTGGTCTCCTTTAGGATTGACTGGTATGATCTTCTTGGAGCCCAAGGGACTTTCAAGAGTCTTCTCCAGCACCACAATTCCAAAGCATTGCTTCTATGGCTCTCAGCCTTTTTTATGGTCCAACTCTTACATCCATACATGACTTCTGAAAAAAAAAATATCTTTGATTATATGGATCTTTGCTGGCAAAGTGATGCATTTGCTTTTTAATATGCTGTCTAGTTTTGTCATAGTTTTCTTTCCAAGAAGCAAGCATCTTCTAATTTCATTGCTGCAATCATCATCTTCAGTGACTTTGGAACCCAAGAGAATAATATCTGTCACTGTTTCCACTTTTTACCCTTCTATTTGCCATGAAGTGATGGGACTGGATGCTGTGATCTTAACTTTCTTAACAATCATTAATTTTACCAGCTTTCACTCTGTTGCCTCAACTTGGAACTATGGCCTAATCTTTTACTCTTTCATTTCTTTCAAGCCCCACATTTGAACTGGTTTCAAAGGCATTTCTAGACTATCTATGACATATTTCTCTCTGGAACTCTGCATTCAAATGGTATATCTCCTTTTCTCCTTTTGTTTTGCA
>NW_011479765.1:9062-9920 GCF_000754665.1 Bison bison bison | reverse complement strand
GCTCCTCCGTCCATGGGATTTTCCAGGCAAGAGTACTGGAGTGGGGTGCCATTGCCTTCTCCAAAACTTTTTGGCAGAGAGGGGATATAAAGTTTCCTGTGCTAAGCTGAAGATGGTTGTGACAAAGGTCACTTACCTGGGAGTTCAGGTTACACGCAGGTCCAGGAGGCTATCCTCTGACTGGGTACAAGGAATCCTCCAGTTGCCCTCCCCCATGACTCGAAAACAATTACAAGCTTTCCTGGGGCTAACTGGGTATTGTAGAATCAGGATACCAACTACGGTCTTATTGCCCAGGCCTTCTATGAAAAGCTTGAGGGATGGGATGATTCAATCCCACTGCTGTAGGGAATTCCTCAAAAGAAGGCAGAAGCTGTACTAAAACAAGCCTTAATTCAAGCACCTTACTTGAGGTTGCCAGACCCAGAAAAAACACTTCAACATTATGTCCATGAAAAAGAAGGAATAGCCTTGGGAGTATTAAGTCAAAGGTTGGGACCTGAGCCCCAGCCTGTAGCTTACTTATCCAAGAGACTTGACCCAACCGCCTGAGGCTAGCCTCCCTGCCTTTGAAATCTTGCAGCTATTGCAATCCTGATAGAAGATGCTTTAAGTCTCTTTTGGTGGAAAACTATTTTTACCAGCCACCAAGTGAAACAGCTCATACATGGGAGAGACAATTTATGAATGCCTGATGAAAGAATCCTGAGATGTCAAGTAGTGCTGATGGAAAATCCAGGCCTCACTATATCCCCTTGTGAGGATCTTAACCCAGCCACCCTCCTGCCTACCGCCAAGGGCTTTCCCCTTTCATTCTTGCCTATAAACCTTGGACCACTGGACAAAACCCTGAGAGCG
>NW_011479765.1:0-456 GCF_000754665.1 Bison bison bison | reverse complement strand
CTACACTTTTAGTGTTGAGGTTACTAGGACAACCTGATATGGCCCTGTCCATTTCTCAGACAGCTGGCTTGGACTAGCTTTTTCTTGCCAGGTCTTTACAAATACTTGGTCCCCCAGCTCTACTTGGGGATTTGTCAAGTCTTCCTGTGGTCTAGGGAGAATCTGTTCTCCATATCATTGGAGTTCTTGTTGAAACCTTCCCTAGTCAATTATATGTTTTAGGAATGTATTGGCATTCTTGTCAAAAAACAAATCAGAAGTTAAGAATGGACGTCCATACATCATTTCATAAGAGCTTAATCATAGTGGCCACTTGCGGGCTGCCCATACCCTCATGAGGGCTATGGGTAGCATATGGATCCATTTATCATGTGTTTCTTTACAGCTTGGCCAGAGCCCTTTTTAGAGTCTGGTTGGCTCTCTCCACTTGTCCCAAGGCTTGAGGATAAGTGGAGG
>NW_011479764.1:12323-13265 GCF_000754665.1 Bison bison bison | reverse complement strand
CAGGTCTGACTCTTAGCGACCCCATGGACTGCAGCCTACCAGGCACCTCTGTCCATGGGATTTTCCAGGCAAGAGTACTGGAGTGGGTTGCCATTGCCTTCTCCAGCAAAAACCACTACAACATTCTAAAGTAATTAGCCTCCAATTAAAATATATAAATTAATTTTTTAAAATAATGAATCTACCTGTCTAATAATTTAATTATTTGAAATCTTTCTGCATCTAGGTCTCTCCCATCTCTTGCTTCTGCTAGTTCTCACTCACAGTATTTTGATTTCTATGTGCCTTTTTTTCCCTGTGTCCATGGAAAATTATTTGAGGGGATTCCTTGAAGCCCAGAATAAAAATGCCTTCTTGTAGGGAGAATTTGACTTCATTTCTGCCAGAGACTAAAGTCACAGTCTGGGAGTACTTTAAGCTAAATTCAGCTTTGGAGTTTTGCAGACCACTTAGCTGTTGCAAATTTGATTTGCAAATCTACAGCAGAACCCTCTTGTGATCACAAACCCCTTCAAGGTTTTCCCCCTGCTCTGCTCAATGCCAAGGTAACTTTCCTTACAGTCACCTAGAAAAGGGGCAGGTTTAATTCTGCTTTATCCTTACCCTGAAGTTATAGTCCTCTGGGGTCTCAGTTTATTGGGAAGAACATTTCCTATAAGACTTCTCACCGCGGCCCACTCTTGGTCTTTGACTTCTGTCTCCCTTTCCTCAAGAGGCTGTCAAATCCTAAGTTCAAGTTTGCTGGACTCAGCAAATACCCTCAAAGCAAAGGTTTTAGTCTGTTAACTTTTCTGCATTATCATGTTTCTTTAGATTTTAGGCTGGTAATTCTGTTTTTCCCTTTTGTTTTCTTTTTTAATTTATTTATTCTTAAGGAGAATAATTGCTTTCCAATGTCATGTTGGTTTCTGCCATACATCAACATGAATCAACCATAGGTAT
>NW_011479764.1:7797-9362 GCF_000754665.1 Bison bison bison | reverse complement strand
TGTGTAATGAGTATGATCTGGGCAGTGTGGGCAACAGAGGAAGATGAGGAAGCTGCCAAGAGGGTGGGTGGTGGACATCAAGGGGGATTTATCCAACCAAGGGATTGGAAAAACAAGAACACTGGAAGGACCAGAGCCAGGGTCTGACAAGTGGCTGCCCTGTGCTGAATTAAAAGTCTGTGCTTGGGGCCCCACCTGGGCAGGTAGGTCAAGTCATCAACCCAGGACCACCCAGCTGGTACTGGTTGAACAGTGTTGTGGACTGAGTTGTGTCCCTCCCCTCCCAATACACCCAAATTCATACACTGAAGCCCTAATCCCCACTGCAGCTCTGACTGTATTTGAAGAGATGGCCCTTAGGGGGATAATTAAGGTTAAATGAGGTCATCAGGGTGGGGCTCTTAGAAGTAGAGGAAGGGAGATCAGATCTGTGTGTGTGTGTGTGTGTGTGCGCGCGTGCATGCTTGTGCACAGAGGAAAGACAACGTAAAGGCACAGCCAGAAGATGGACATCTGCAAACGAGGAAGAAGGCTATCCCAGAAACCAACCCTGCTGACACCTTGATCTTAGACTTTCAGCCCCCAGAACTGGGAGACAATACAGTTCTGTTGTTTAAGTTGCCCGGTCTGGTATTGTGACAGCTCAAGCTGACTAATAAAAACAGTGTCCCCTTCAAATTCATGTCCACCCGAAACCGCAAAATGTAACCTGATTTGTAAACAAGTTGTTTGCAGATGCAATTAGTTATGTTAAAATGTGGTCGTATTAGATTGGGTTGGGCCCTATATCCAATGCCTAAGATCCTAAGAAACAGGTCATGTGAAGACACAGGGAGACACAGGGCAACACCATATGAAGACACTGATGAGCTGCCATCCAAGGAATGCCAGAAATCACTCGCAACCACCGCAAACCAGGAAGAGGCGAAGATGGCAGCTTTCCCACGGCGCTCAGCAGGGCGTGGCCCTGCTTCCACCTTCATCTCAGAATTCTGGCTTCCAGACCTGTGACTGACTAAATTCCTGTTGGTTTAAGCCCCCCAACTGGAGGTCTTTTGTTACAGAATCTAATCCAGAGGGGAGAGCTTCCTCCACTAAAACTGATCTCCATTTCTGAATTCAGAGGCTATTATGAAGAATTGTTAGAATTAAATCTAAGTTTTAAAAAATCTCATGGAAGCAATTTGAATGGTCCAGAAGAGCGGAAGGGGAAACTCTAAAACCTTCTTTCTCACCAGTGCTGCAGTCATGTCACCCCTTCCCAGAGGGGACCTGGGTCAGCCTTCTGTGGGTGTCCTCCTAGTTACCATGCAGGCACAGGTTTTGTTACGCACTGAAATCCTACTCTACACTACTAAGTAACTTGTCTCTTGTTGCCTAATAATTTCCCCTCAGCTGTCTAGGAGAAAGAAAAGTGAAAGTGAAAGTCGCTTAGTCAAGTCTGACTCTTTGTGACCCCATGGACTATACAATCCATGGAATTCTGCAGGCCAGAATACTGGAGTGGGTAGCCTTTCCCTTCTTCAGGGGATCTTCCCAGCCCAGGGATCGAACCCAGGTCTCCC
>NW_011479764.1:3048-5681 GCF_000754665.1 Bison bison bison | reverse complement strand
AATAAATGTAGAAAAACACAAAATAGTCATAGAATGAATAAACTCTAAAAACTCTAAAATGAATAATGAATAAAATGAATAAACTCTAGAAAACAGCACTTCATTTTTGGTGTTCACTTAACCACCCTTTCTATTCCCAACTCTTGTCCCAATCCCAGAATCCCTATTCTCTCCATGCCTCCTTCATCTGCCCAACCTCAGAAAAGCCCTCTGGGCCAAGGGCCTTGCTTGAATCTTCGCTGGGTTCTAGCCCCCACCACAGGGTCTGGAGCACCACAGAGACTTGGGACACATGTGCTGACATAGAAACCAGAGCAACAGATATGCAGGAAGGCTGCTTCCATTTAATGCACCAGGGGAATCAGTAACCATCCAGAAGCTGGAATGCTCCCACTCAAATTTGGCAAAATGAATTTGTCTTGTAACTAAAGGCCCAGTACCTCACCTCCCTTCCCCAGGTATTGTGGGGATTCTAAGTGTGACAACGTTTTTTTTAAAAAAGAAAGAAAGACAAAGTGACGCAGACACTGCATTTCTCAAAACGACAGAGTAGCCAAACACTCAAGAATCTACGTGATTAGATAAAATCTGTGAAGCTGCACTAATGGCATGAACCCTCCAACCTCTGCATCCTCTAAGATTAAAGCACACATATTTATAGATCAAGCCTTCTTACTTGTACACATTCACCAAACTTGAAGGATTTCAAAAAGGAAACGGGTGAGTTTTGTTTTTCTGTATAATCAGATGGAGCCTTACAGCAAAGGTGCAGCAATGAGAGGTTCTAAAAGAAAATATTTCGTTCGTTTGTAGTGAGATTATGACATCTGAGGCATTCCCCAGGGCTGTTTGGATAACAGGTACTCGCTGAATAAGAATAAGAACCCCGTGTTGCCCCCTCCTCTCTGATTACAGAGTGGGAGGAGGGGGAGATGGTCCCTTTTGCCCTCAGAAAAAGGCTGGCAAAGAAGCCACATCATCTTAACAGGTGAGGGTCCTGGACCCATCCGTGCCCTGTGGGGGTGGTGAGCAGACATTTGGAGACATTTTTCTGCCTTGGGAATGAGCTGATTTGAAAGTTAACTCAAATGCAGTTGTTGTGACTTCTACATTGACTGACTCATCTGTGTGGACGAGAATATAATGACACAGTCACGACTGGCTGAGCCTTGTGCTGCCAGCACTCTCCCCAGAGGATGGAGGGGACGGTTGGGTCAAGACTTTCTCTGACGCATTTAAAAATTCTCTACTCCCCACCCCCAAGCTTATCCCACTCCTCAGACAAACTGTTCTTGGTCCCCCCAAATGCAGTAGTCCTTCTCTATCAGGGATTCCTAAAATGGATTACTACATTCACAAGTTTTAGAGAAAAATATCAGCTTTTAGAGGAAAGCAGGGGTTCTTCATCTGGGGAAAAGTTGCAGGGCTCAGGCATTAGAAATCAAACTTAGTCATACCTGAACAGCCCCAGTCGACATCTAGGCTCCCCAGAGACACGAATGGAAAATAACTGAACAAATAAGCCCACTAGTTAAACAACAGCACCCCCAGTGTACAGCATGGGTAGCAAGGAGTAATTCTTTAGCAAGAAATCAGGATGGATGGTTCCTGATGCTGGCACCCAGGAAAAGTACTGGTACCCAGCCAGCGCCAGCAGTGATTCATCACAAGAAAACCAATTATGCCTGCCTGCTACCAACTTCCCAGGGACACAAATATCTGAGGCCTCGCTGCTGCATATTAGAGTCAGGTGAACACTAGATCAGAGGCAGAATTCTGGGACTCACATCCTGTTGCTGCTGCTAACTAGCTCTGTGAGCCCTGAGCAAGGCACTTACCCTTTTAGGGCCTTTATTTGTCCTAACAGGGAAGTTTTCAGTTCGGCAAAACGAATGATTTCTAGGGTAAATCTCACGTTGTGTTCTTACCACAAAAAGCAAAAAGCAAAAAGCAAAGGTCCCAAGGACGCTCTGGGAGGCATTAGGTATGTCTGTTACCTTGACTGTGATGCTGCTGCTTGTGCAGCCAAATTCTCAAATCATACATATTAGATACAAGCAGTTCTTTGTATATCAATTATACCTCAATTAAGTTTTGTTTTTTTTTAATAAAGGCGAGGAGGGACTTTCCCGGTGATCTAATGGTTAAGACTTTGCCTTCCAAGGTAGAAGGTGCAGGTTTGGTCCTTAGTTGGGGAATTAAAGTCCCACATACCTCTTGGCCAAAAAACCAAAACATAAAACAGAAGAAATGTTTTAACCAGTTCAGTAAAGACTTTAAAATGGCACACATCAAAATAGTCTTTTTAAAAAAGGAAAGGAGATGGGAGAGTGGGGGAAACCTTACCAGATGCCCCTTAGTTTTCTTATTCTGACATCCATTCACTAATTCCCTTATTTTTTTTCCTTTATTTAATAAATGTTTATTGGGTCCCTGCTATATGCCAGGAACTAGGTACCCAAGACCCTGTTTACTATCTCCATGCTTGTGCTGAATTTTACAGTCTATTTTTATCCTTACCCTCTTCTAAACATCTCCTTTTCAGAGAGGAGAAGTTCAACTTAGGGCTAACTTCTCATACAGAGCAACTACTCAGAATTCATGGTTGCTTCCGGAGAAGGTTTGCAGCCCAT
>NW_011479764.1:0-470 GCF_000754665.1 Bison bison bison | reverse complement strand
CTGGAGTGGGGTGCCATTGCCTTCTCCTTGAAAAGCATAGAAGACTGAAATTTACTAACATTACTCCACAGAAGGTAATCAGGTGAATGAAAAGGGACCTAAATAGTATATTCCCCGAGATAGGACACAAAGTAGGGGTCAGGTCAGTAATCCAAGCATGGCAATGTGTGGAGGTAAAGAGTTCATGGCTAGGCAATGCAACTGTGGCTGGAATATCTAGAGTACCACTGCAAGGATAAATTTCCGTGCAGCAGAGTGGTGGGGACTGGGGAGTGGGTTCAATGGTCTAGGATGAAGCCCTGAGAGGCATAATCCCTTAGGTGTATATGAATTACAAATTCAAGTAGTGTTGCCCCAAGTCTTGCAGGCTGCCTCTTGACCCTTGCATCTTTGAATAAGAGCCGGAATTAGTGGCACATGAGACTGAGGGTGTCATGACATATGTGGGGCCAGCTCACCAGTCACAGGGG
>NW_011479763.1:13553-14457 GCF_000754665.1 Bison bison bison | reverse complement strand
ATCATCTCTAACCATCTACCTATCACCAAAAAAAGCCCTGATAAGTATCTTTCTGAACCTGGGGGACCTTATTATAAAGTCTCATTATAAGAAGTCTCATTATATAAGTATAATGAGAAGTCTCATTATAAAAATCTCATTATATATGTCTCAGTATAAGAAGTCTCATTATAGTGTTTTGGCAAACTAGGATAAGAAAGAATCAGAGATGGAGTTTTTATGAAAAGTTCACTTTCAAAAAGTACATGTTAACATAGAGAGATGAAACTAAATAGCTTGTCAATGCAGAAAGATCTTTATGCTCTATCTTTAGTCTTCCCTGAGAGGCTTCAGAAGCACACAGTTAGCCATGAAAAATAGGAAAGTTGAGGTTTCCATTTTTTCCCCCCACTGGATTGTAAAAGTTAGCCACAAGATTCTTCTTGAGCAATTCCTCAAGCTCTTATTTTAGTATCAGTACTATGATTGCTATGCTTCTGGTAACTGTTTCATAAAACAGAGGCTGGATAATAGACCTTGTGAAGAAGATTATTTAGATAAGGGCTCAGCTTTTATGCAGTTGGCAATAAGAAAATTCAGAAGCTTGTATGTGCCTATGCTTGAAGACCGATGTGTGATTCCATAGATAAGGCTGAGGAGGCAGCTGAACCTGCTGTTTTAGTTAATAATTAATGACCAGACTCAAGATCACCTCTTCTTTAAAAGGTAATGAACCAAATCCCAAGTTTGAAGCAACATCATTTCTAGGGTGTCCTTTCCCCTGTTACGAGCACTAGCCAAACACTATGATCTTTGGGCCTTGAATGGGTGTGAAGAAATAACCTCTCTTCCCTTTCCAGTTTATATCATGTGTTTTGTGATCAGATAGGTAACATAATGTATGTGAAGTATTTAGCATTAATGA
>NW_011479763.1:8910-9519 GCF_000754665.1 Bison bison bison | reverse complement strand
ATCACCACACACTGGTCCAAAATGGCTATCATTAAAATGTTGACAACAATAAAGGTTGGAGAGAGTGTGGAGAAAAAGGAACCCACTTACACTATTGGTAAGAATGTAAATTGGTTCATACACTATGGAGCATAGTATGGAAACTCCTTAAAAATCTAGAAGTAGAGTTACCATATGATCCTGTAATCTTATTCCAGGGCATATAGCTGGAGAAAGCTCTAATTCAAAAAGATGCATGCACCCCAGTGTTCAGAGCAGTACTGTTTAAATAGCCAAGCATGAAAACAGCCTAAATGTCCATCAATAGATGAATGATTAAAGATATGTCATATATATATATATATATGCATATATATGTGTGTGTGTGTGTGTGTTTCCTGTGTGCTGACTCTTTGTGACCCCATGGACTATAGGCCACCAGGCCTCCTCTGTTCAGGGGGCTTTTCCAGGCAAGAACACTGGAGTGACTTGCCCTGCCCTCCTCTAAGGGATCTTCCCAACCAAGGGATTAAATCCAAGTCTCTCGCATTGCAGTTGAATTCTTTACCATCTGAGCCACCAGGGAAGCCCATGAATATTGGAGTGGGTAGCCTATCCCTTCTCCAGGGG
>NW_011479763.1:3962-5898 GCF_000754665.1 Bison bison bison | reverse complement strand
TTATTTTCTTGGGCTCCAAAATCACTGCAGATTGTGATTGTAGCCATGGAATTAAAAGATACTTGCTCCTTGGAGGAAAAGCTATGACCAATCTAGACAGCATACTAAAAAATAGAGATATTACTTTGCCACCAAAGGTCCCAATAGTCAAAGCTATGGATTTTCCAGTAGTCATGTATGGATGTGAGAGTTGGACCATAAAGAAAGCTGAGCACTTAAAAATTGATGCTTTTGAACTGTGGTGTTGGAGAAAACCCCTGAGAGTCCCTTGAATTGCAAAAAGATCCAACCAGTCACTCCAAAAGGAAACCAGTCCTGAATATTCATTGGAAGGACTTACACTGAAGCTGAAGCTCCAATATTTTGCCCATCAGATGGGAAGAACTAACTCTTTGGAAAAGACACTGATGCTGGGAAAGATTGAAGGCAGGAGAAGGGGACAACAGAGGATGAGATGATTGTATGACATCAGTGACTTGATGGACATGAGATTGAGTAAAATCTGGGTGTTGGTGATGGACAGGGAAGCCTGGTGTGCTTCAGTCCATGGGGTTGCAAAAAGTTGGACACGACTGAGTGACTGAACTGAATGAACTGAACTGATAAGGAAGGATATACGTAGAATTTTATCCCTTAAGTAACTAATAAGTTACCCATTTCCCAATTGTCAATTACGTAGTGGTCATGTATAGATGTGAGAGTTGGACTATAAAGAAAGCTGAGGGCCGAAGAATTGATGCTTTTGAACTGTGGTGTTGGAGAAGACTCTTGAGCGTCCCTCGGACAGCAAGGAGATCCAATCAGTCAATCCTAAAGGAGATCAATCCTGGGTATTCATTGGAAGGACTGATGTTGAAGCTGAAACTCAAACACTTTGGCCACATCATGCAAAGAGCTGACTCATTTGAAAAGACCCTGATGCTGGGAAAGATTGAGGGCAGGAGAAGAAGTGGATGACAGAGGATGAGATGGTTGGATTGCATCACCGACTCAAGGGACATGGGTTTGGGTGGACTCCGGGAATCGGTGATGGACAGGGAGGCCTGGCATGCTGCAGTTCATGGGGTCGCAAAGAGTCGGACATGACTGAGCAACTGAACTGACTGAGTTACATAGTCTTCTCAGGCCTAAGGTGATTGCAATTTCTCCTTGAATTATTCTATTATCAAAGCATTTGATGGGTATTTCTATTTGGTTGGTACATTTGGCTGAGGTATTGGGCCCATCCCAAAGACCTGTAAATACCATGGCTTCCCTTCCACCAATAAAGAGATGTATGGCATATATACTCTCTCCTTTGCTTCCTCTCTCCCTCCTTCTCGGCCTAGTGGTCCCAAACTGACAAGGATTTCTCTCTACTTCTCCTGTGGAGCTCTCTCTCTAGTCAGTCCTCTATCCCCAACCTCCTCCTCCAGATAAAGTTCAGTGAAGTCCTTCTCTGCATTGTGTTGGCAGGGAGCAGCATGTCTTTCAGGCAAGGCCTTCCTTGCAATTAAGTGATGAATGCATGAAGAGAAACATCTTGGGCCTCTGCCAGGCAGAGCAGACAGCTGTTTGGGGTAACCCACAGGTTACTGGATAAAAGTCTGGCTACTTACTAGGACCATCTAGAATAGTCCTGAGTCATAGGCCTACTGTCCTTTTGGAGAGGGAAAGTTAGAAGAAGCCCTGTATTCATTTTATACAATTAACACCCTGCAGTCTGCTTCCAAGGAAACTGGTAGTTAAGAGCTTGTGGAAAAACATTTGACTGACTTAAAAAGATTCTGCTATACAGGTGGTCAGAAGCAGTTTAAGCCAAGGTCAGGAAGAAATTAGGTGAGGCTAAAAAGAAATCAGACTGTAAGGAGGAATTATTAGTAAAATACAAACCCATACTGGAATTTTGGTCTTTTCCTATGATTTTGTTTACATGGGATATTGCATGTGTTTTTTT
>NW_011479763.1:0-476 GCF_000754665.1 Bison bison bison | reverse complement strand
TCTAAGGGCTTCCCTCATATCTCAGTCGATAAAGAATGTGCCTGCAATGCAGGAGACCCGGGTTTGATTCTTGGGTTGGGAAGATCCCCTGGAGAAGGAAACGGCAATCCACTCCAGTATTCTTGCCTGGAGAATCCCCATGGACTCCTCTGAACCTGGTGGGCTACAGTCCATGGGGTCACAAGAGTCAGACACGACTTAGCAACTAAACCACCACCATTGAAGGCCTAAAGACGTGAAAGCTTACTTAGCTCATAGGTTTCCTCTCAGTTTGGAGGTGGTGAAGTCTTCTCAGACTCCTACCAGATACTACACACTCTGGAAGGAAGACTAGGAGCAAAAGGAGAAAATGAGAGGTAGGAAAGGAGTAGGAGGAGTGTAATGTAAGAGAAGCCCCAGATCTGGCTTTTGTATGGAGTTGACCATCTATCCTGAAAGTCAGGTCCCCTTTCACATCTCCGTGGCAATGTTACAGG
>NW_011479762.1:8729-10249 GCF_000754665.1 Bison bison bison | reverse complement strand
GATGAACTTCTCAACCAAAAACTATAGTCAGAACCTGAAAGTAGCATTATTTTATTTGGTGGGAATGTTCAGGACTCCAGGCCCTGGAGACAGCATCTCAGTAACTCTGAGTAAACTGCTCCACAAAGGCAGGAAGGCAAGTCAGGCTATACATGAGTTTGCAACAACGGGAGCAGGCAGTCTGAAGATCAGGTACCAAGTTAAGGAATTTAGTATTCTATGTATGGGAAGATGCAAGCCTCTGGACTCACTGAATTCAACTCTTCCATATGCAGTTCAGCTATCTGGGGCCAACCCTGTTTCCCCATTCACCTTAAGGTGTGGCAGATGGCTGCTTCTTGCATTCCCCCAGCTCCTCAGCAATCACCATGGAGGGTGGCAGCACCCCACAATCAAAGTTTTAGGACCCCTCACTTACATTTGGAGGCCAGAAATCATTGATGACTGTGACATTTCTTGTTTATTCATATGGCAGGAAATGTTTTTTTCCATTCTTTCCTCTCCATCACTTCCTACTATTTATTCAGGATGCTGCTATTTCTTGTCTCTCCAGTTATCTCTCCTTCTAAGTGAATTATATCAGCTTACATATCTCTTCAAGTTGATGCGGGGAAAATTGCTGCTCACCCATACCCTGCATCCAGGTCGGACAGGAGGGCAAGAAAGACCTAAGCAGATGAGATCTAGAAGAAGAAATGTAGACAGAATGATCACGAACATTTAGCTACTTGTTTCAAAGATGTGGATGGAGGAGTCTGATATGACTAAACTCTTACAGGAAGAATTTCAGACTAATGGGCTTCTCTGAAAACATGCTGTTTCAAGATTGCCTTAATCTGACTACTACTGAAAATATAAACATGATCCTGCTGTGATTCCTCAGGGTAGAGAGAGCTGTCATGTAGGAGTGCCTAAGTAAAGATTACATTTATCCACCCATCCACACCCATTCCATTGTGGACATGTGGAGAAGCTGTTGTTCTAACATAAAACCTGAGAGTGGTGGCCTGGATGTGAGCTGAACCCACCCAGTTACTTCGTTGATGGCTTGCATGGTATCCAGGGCTCTGACATACACTCATGCCTTCAGTCCTCATAGTTCTAGGCTGTGCTTGAGGATGGGTAGATGCCCAGGACTTCACTCAGTGCAGCTCACATGGCCGTTCACCATTGAGAATTGATGAAATAAATACATTTTATCTGTTAGGTAGTTAGAATAGAACAAAAGAGTCCAAAATCAGTTCAGTTCAGTTCAGTTGCTCAGTAATGTCTGACTCTTTGCGACCCCATGAACAGCAGCATGCCAGGCCTCCCTGTCTATCACCAACTCCCAGAGTCCACCCAAACCCATGTCCATTGCATCCTTGATGCCATCCAACCATCTCATCCTCTGTTGTCCCCTTCTCCTCCTGCCCTCAAACACTCTCAGCATCAGGGTCTTTTCAAATGAATCAGCTCTCCGCATCAGGTGGCCAAAGAACTGGAGTTTCAGCTTCAACATCAGTCCCTCCAATGAACAC
>NW_011479762.1:4519-5632 GCF_000754665.1 Bison bison bison | reverse complement strand
CACTCTCTCTCTCTCTTCTCTTCACGTCTTTTGGGATGGCATGCCTTCGTGCCTCGAGGATGTATTTTCCTTTATTTTCTAAATAAAACTGAGATGTAACACGAAGCTGTAACACTGATTTGCCCAAGAGCTGTGACACAGTCTGTCCAAGGGCTGGTCCATTGCTTCAAATTTTTGTTGCGATAAGACTGAAGCAAAGAAATTACACACTCCCCCGACATCTATGGTGCAGTGACTTTGATTTAACCTGGCTGAAACAACCTCAGCGGGGCCCCCTCAAGGAGGAGGCCAAGCACTGCAGAAGCCCAACTTGGCAAAAGCTCTCAAGGTGGAAGTGGAATGCGAAGAAAACCCAGCACAGTAAAAGTGACAAGAAGCCCAGCATGCTGGAAACCAGGACAATGAAAAATGAACTCAGCAGAAAGCTCACATAGCTCAGCCTCAGATTCCAGAAGACCTTTGGTTAAGGTAGGAGGTCTTTACTCCTATGGCTGGAGGGACATATGCCTAACAAAATCTTAATTCCTTCACAATCTCTCGTTTCTTATTTCCTTGAACCCCCCGGGAGCAGGCGAGTGGCAGTGGGTGCAACTGAGGGACTCTGGAGAGGCTACTCCTTAATATGTCCCAACGGCTTCACTATCTGCTGAGCCCTAGTAGCTGTTACTCAAGCTGGTGAAGGTTCTTCTGTCCTTAATCTTCTTCATGTCAAGGATCAGGCCAATGAAATCTGTGAGCACAGGTCAGGTATTTAACAGATTTTCCAGCAAGCTATGAAGAGGATTCCATGGCACATTTTCCCCACTGCTTTTTCCTCCTGTTCTTCAGATCCTCTTTCCTTGGACTTGAGCCCAGACAAAACCCATGACTCCTGGCTTCAGGACCTAATGAAGGTCAGGCTCGGATGTCTCATTGCAAAAATTCAGTTAGAGATGCAGCAACCGATAAGAGATGGATTTGTTAGGATTCAGAGAGAAGCACACTCCACAGGGTGTGGGCCATTGCAGAGGGAAAGGGCTTCTGCCATAGAATGTGGTCTGGCTAGGTTTTGAAAGCTGGGTGAATTCATAGATCATCCCAACCTTTGGGGAACCACCGACTCCTCCATCCTTT
>NW_011479762.1:0-310 GCF_000754665.1 Bison bison bison | reverse complement strand
ACAAAAAAAAAAAACCAAACAAAAATTCTGTTGCTTAAGATTACAGTGTATGAAATGCAACAAAATAAAAAATGCTACAGAGAGCATAAGCAACAGCAGAAGACTCTGTAAGGCTGAAGACAAGAGAATTAGATTACCCAGCCAGGGGACAAAAAAGAAAAAAAATTTTTTTGAAAGAATCTGTGTGGACAATGGGATAACATTCACAGGAACAACATTATTGGAGTCCCAGAAGAAGAAGAGAGGGAGAAAGGGACAGTGACAGTACTTAAAGAAATAATACCAGATAAGTTACACATCTGATGATATA
>NW_011479761.1:14359-15303 GCF_000754665.1 Bison bison bison | reverse complement strand
TCTAGCACTTTACCACTACATACACGTGCATCTGACTTATTGGACTCTGACAGCATACCACTTCATATTCTCCGATTTGATTTTCATTAGTTCTGTTTCCCACTCTAAACTCTTTATCCATGCTCATTTTTGCTAATGGAAATATGTGAAGAGGGAAAAATACTAGTGGAGGTCTTCCTAGGAGATGTACTTTGGTGTCTGCGCATGTATGTTTATGTATATATGTACATGAACATAGACGTGTGTGTACATCAGCCCAGTATATGGGCACCTGTTAAAAAGTCATTAACATCTATCTAAATCACCTGTAAAGAGAACATTACTCACCAAAATTGGAGGTTGGGGGAAGGCACCAACAATTTGTGTAACAGCAATGTGCTGTTGAATTTTGAAAATAAGATGAACTTAGCCTGCTTTTAAATTTTTACAGGCTTTTGTTAACCTTCTTAAACTTCCTTAAAAGGGAAAAAAAATGCATATAGTCAGTTTTGACTTGAGGAACATCTCAGAGGGTGACAGAGAGAGAAGGAAGGCATAATAATTGATACCTTGTTCCTAGTGGACAGCAAGAAAATCACTGGTCCTTCATGGCTTTTGGCTGCTTTCACAGGAGGGATTTTGGTGCTGTAATTGACTGCCTCCCCCACAAAAATTAAACAGTGTTTGCTTAGTGTCCTTGAATGTCACATGCTATTTGTATTAACATCTTGGTGGAGTGGATTTCCTGGCAAAAGAATCATTTCTCAAGTAGATACTCAAATCGATGACAGAACGGATGCAGACTTCTCCTTGGCTCATTGGCAACACTTTCTTTCTCCATGTTACATTGCCTTTTACTCTAGTTTCTCTCCTACCACCCCAGAATCTTCTAGCAAGTAAGAATTTAGTTAAAACCCTGGGAATTATTTTCTTAATGTTTTTGTATAGAGTGAAGCCTTTGTCTC
>NW_011479761.1:9065-11102 GCF_000754665.1 Bison bison bison | reverse complement strand
GATCTTTGTGGTATACAAAATTAAAACAATTTACTTATATCCAAGGAAAAATTTTAAGTATAAATTGTAAGCCTAAAATGTATATTTTATAAGTGTAAGTTTAGGTACTTTTAAAAACATCAGTTTCTAAAAATTTTATAACATACATCTTAACACATCCATGAAACCTAAAACCTAGATCAAGATATTTCTACCCGCAGAAGCCTCCCTCTTACCCTGCTGCTGGCTAAGTCGTTTCAGTCGTGTCCGACTCTGTGCAACCCCATAGACAGCAGCCCACAAGGCTCCCCCGTCCCTGGGATTCTCCAGGCAAGAACACTGGAGTGGGTTGCCATTTCCTTCTCCAGTGCGTGAAAGTGAAAAGTTAAAGTGAAGTTGCTCAGTCGTGTCTGACTCCTAGGGACCCCATGGACTGTAGCCGACCAGGCTCCTCCACCTATGGGATTTTCCAGGCAAGAGTACTGGAGTGGGGTGCCATTGCGTTCTCCCCTCTTACCCTACCCCCTCCTTAAAGAGAACACTATTCTCACATCGATCATAACAGATCAGTTTTCAAAATTTCACACTTGGCTGTAGCCATATGGACTTGTCCCTCTTCCTTTTTCAAAGTATTTCCAAAAAGTTCAGGCTATAAATTCCAGAGCTGCTCTTCTATCTCCTGGCCCTCCTTGAAATCACCTACTCATTCTAAGCCTTTCTGACATACCTAAAGCTCTTTGAGGGCCAGAATTCTGTTTAATCCCTTTACCTCCCTTCCACAAGTATGTGGTTGTGGTTTAGTCACTCAGTCGTCTCTGATTCTTGTAACCCCATGGACTGTAGCCCGCCAGACTCCTCTGTCCATAGGATTTCCTAGGCAAGAATACTGGAGTGGGTTGCCACCTAAAATGAGGCCTTTCATTGACCAAAACCTTAGTACCTTTCTGGCTGGTCTCTTGTTTGTCTTTGTCTTGTAATTCTTATCACATGCCATTTCCTTAAACTTTGTATGACGATATTTTGTTCTCAGTAATTTTATTTATTTTATCTACTGCTTTTTTTTTTTTTAGAGCAAAACCTGCTATAATCTGGTCCCACAGGCTTATCTAACCTTATTGTCTTAGTAACTCAGATGATAGATACTTACAAAGTACCTACCTTGTGACAGACACTAATGGGATTAGAAAGCAGTGGTGCCTATAGCTTTGTCCCTGGGAATTAGACTGGCCTAACCTTCTAATCTTCTAATTTGGTATAACCCTAATTCCACCCCATCTCACAATCTTTTGGCTGAAAATTTTATATTATAAAATTAGTCATTGTTATCATGCAGTCCTATCAGGCTATATTGTGATTTTTATAAGTTTTTAACAATGGAAACAAAGTTTGAAATATTTTCTTCAGAGAACCCTAATATATTAAACAGATGAGACGATGATGACTGATGACAGAAGTGAGAAGCTTGGAACCTCACTGTCTATGACCTTCCTTATCAATTGCCCTTATTTCAGGTCAAAGTTTCCTCTGCAAATGTTAGAATTTGATGAACATCATCAGTTAACATCTCCCATTGATGTCCAGTTTCTTAGTCCCTCATCTTTACACACACACTAAAACAATCTACAGAATCTCTTCCACTAATGGACTGCTTAGAGTTTTAACGTTTTTTCTGGTCCAGTTGTTGCTAACTCACAAGTGTACTGCCCCGACCACCAACATACACTATCAGAATTTTGTCAGCAGAAGCACCACAGAATGCTGACAGTTCTGATTCTTTGTTTACATCATTTCCATCATCACCATACTGTTTGCTACATTTTCAATAATCAGTCCTTTTGCATTTGTGGAAATGATAGTTTGAATATACTCATAAACAATGTTTTAAAATAAGCATAGAGTAATGTCAATGAACGGAGAAGGCAATGGCACCCCACTCCAGTACTCTTGCCTGGAAAATCCCATGGACGGAGGAGCCTGGTAGGCTGCAGTCCATGGGGTCGCTAAGAGTCGGACACGACTGAGCGACTTCACTTTCACTTTTCACTTTCATGCACTGGA
>NW_011479761.1:4320-5694 GCF_000754665.1 Bison bison bison | reverse complement strand
GGTTAGACAGCATCACTGACTCAATGGACATAAATTTGAGCAAACTCTGGGAGTTAATGGGGAACAGAGGAGTCTGGCTACAGTACATGGGTTGCAAAAAGTCAGATACGACTTAACAACTCAACAACAAAGACTGATGCACGACTGGATTCGGTCTCTCTCGTAAGAGAACAAAGTTGTTCTGGAATGCTACATTTGATAACAGAGCGTGTGCCTTTAAGTGATCTACATTTACTCTAGATTTTTTTTCCCACTTTACCTCAAGGAATAAAGCTACAGTAAGAAACCATGTGATAATTTCATGAAGGTAGACAAACAGATCAAGGAAATAAACAATCAAGAAAAAGACTGACACATATAAAGGCAACTATTATTTAATAAAGATTCAAAGGAATAACACTGGAGCTGGGATAGTCTTTTAAATAAATTATTCCAGAATAGTTATATGTATGCAAAAAAAAATCAACTTTTCGTGCATAACTTGGACTGTAAACAAAAATGAACTAAAAATAACTCTATGTAAAACACCTAGGAAAAAAGAGGATAAAATGTTTATTAATTTGGACTAAAGGAATATTTCATACACCACCAAAAACATGATCCATAAAAGAAAAAAAATGATAAATTTAGTATCTTCAAAATTTTTAAAAGCTCCTTCTCTTAAAAATGCACAGTTATGAGAATGAAAAAAGTTACAAACTAGAATATAATATTGGCAAATCTTGTATCAAATAAAGAAGTTGTACCCCCAATATATAAGGAATTCTCAAATTTGACTGTAAGAAATCAAACAACCAATATAAAAAATAAGGGAAAAAATTGGACAGACACTTGACCAGAGGAGATATGTGGATGCACATGGACATTTGCTTAACTTATCATTAGGAAAATGAAAATTGAAAACACTTAGAGTGATTGTTGGTGAAGATTTGGAAAAATTAAAACTCTCACACATTAAAAAAAAAAAGAATTGTTTCACAGAAACCTACGATCCTGTTTGGGTGTTTTAAAATGTTTTCTAAGCTTCTGACAATATCAAAATATTAAATTCTAATGGAAAGTCTCTAGACTTCCAGTTAACTGTGGAGTGCTCCAAAGGGCCCTTGGAATGTCCCAAAGAGAAATCCTAAACTAACTAGGTTCATCTGCAAGGAGTCATTGGCCAGATTCTCATAGAACCCTAACAAATTTAGGGATGAATTTGTCAGGCTAGGGATGGCATTCTCTCTCACCTGGCAGGATATCATAATTATTCTGGCCCACTGTTGCACCCTGGATGAAAAGGAGTATATACTGAGAAAGGCCAGGGGATACACAGAAAAAGTCTACTGGCCACCCATCCACACTACCAAATTCATCAGGCGGTAGGGATGC
>NW_011479761.1:0-459 GCF_000754665.1 Bison bison bison | reverse complement strand
TATGTACACTGTAATATCAACAATCAAAAAATGTGATGGGAAGGAGAAGTAAAAGTGGTAAGGTTAGAAATTCAGTTGAGGGACTTCCCTTGTCCAGTTAAGAATCCATCTTCCAATGGATGGAATGTGGGTTTGATCCCTGGTTGAAGAACTAAGATCCTACATGCCAACAAGGCAACTAAAGGCATGCACAGCAATGAAAGAAAGATCCCACATGATGCATGAATTATATATATATAATTTCTTTATATATATAAAGAAATTCAGTTGAAGTTGTTATCAGTGTAAAATAAGGTGTTATAATTTTAAACTATTTGATATGAACCTTGGAAACAATGATGGACGTTATTATACAATTATCAGATCAGATCAGATCAGATCAGTCGCTCAGTCGTGTCCGACTCTTTGCGACAGCACGCCAGGCCTCCCTGTCCATCACCAACTCCCAGAGATCACTGA
>NW_011479760.1:12551-14090 GCF_000754665.1 Bison bison bison | reverse complement strand
CACTGCCTCGATGGACGTGAGTCTGAGTGAACTCTGGGAGTTGGTGATGGACAGGGAGGCCTGGCATGCTGTGATTCATGGGGTCACAAAGAGTTGCACACAACTGAGCGACTGAACTGAACTGAACTGAAAGGAAAGAAGGCTATTTCTCCCTGAACGAGTAGCCTGCCTCTCACTATCCTGAATCTCAGAGGGAGAAAGAAACAGAGGAACAGAGATGCCCAGTGGAATCAACTGCCTGAATGAACAACTGTAACTCACTAGATTCTGTGACATAAGCTTCCAGTGAGAGACAACACCATCACTCAATCTCCTTCTTCCAACTCAGAAACTCTGAGCAGAACAAGTCTTGAACAGTTTAAGTAAAAGGATTGAATAATAAAACTATACTCGGCAATGCTGATAATATTTATCTACTAAAAGCAAAATAATTGCAGTTGAAAATTCCTCTACCAACTTGCACAAATACATCTTTGCTCTCAGTATCTGAGCACTGCTGACACTTTGGACATCTGGGGACATGGGTCAGGAGAAGAGGAGGTCACCACTGAGAACTAGGGTTCTTCACACAAACACTGCAGGGGAGAGGACAGGGGTTTAGGAAGATGATTTATTCTCCCAACAAATAAGCCCTCCACAGAAAGGAGATTTTTGAGTCCACAGGATGTGGTGAGCCTGTCCTCAGGGAGGGAGTCCAGAAGGGGAGGAAGGGACTCTGTCACTCTAGAGGACAAGGGGTGGCTCCATGTGATCTCTCCCTTGTGAATGAGGTGCTGCTGGGAAAATACAATTATCCTGGATTTGGAGTTTCCTCTCCATTGTTCTCTGAGAAGAACCAGGATTGTGGTGGGGGTATTGGCTCAGTCTGTGGAGGACAACAGGTCTCCAGTAAGAAAATAATGGAAAGAAAGGGTGATGTCTGTAATGGTCCTGCCCTCACGGTTCCCTGAAGGGCAGGGATTTGCAGGAATGTGTTCTAGAAGGAAGAGAAATGTGGGAGGAGTTCAAGGACTGATAATAATCAGCCTCTTCTCTAAATCAAACACTAAAGAAAACTCATCATTTGTTCTGAAGAATTTAATTGACAGAGTGATCTGGTAAATCCCTGAATAAATACGGAAACCACAGAGCTGAGGGAGCCTCTATTCCCATGTAAAGTAAGAGGGAAAAAAGGAGCCAAATATCAGGGCTCCCGATGTGTTCATGGATAAGAGGAGAGCAACATTTATGCATGAGAGACAAAGAGCAATAATGTATATAATTACAAATGTCCATTAATTCTGACTTAAGACAAAGACCTTTCTCATTTGATTGATAAATATCCATTTAGATGGGTACATTTGAAGTTATCAGGAAGTAGGAAAAATTTATAGTTTAGATTGGTGACATTTTCTTCGATCATACTGTGAATACATAAATGAAAATCAAAAAAGGAAGTAAAAGTGCACAGAAATGACTAGAAAATGAAAACTATCATGTTCCCTATTTAATGGCCTTGCTTAGAAAGCATGGCATCAGAGAACCTACCTCAAGGTTCCA
>NW_011479760.1:3989-12363 GCF_000754665.1 Bison bison bison | reverse complement strand
ATGAGGAGACTCTCCCCTCGCTTCTGTCTGCAGGACAGAAAAGACTTCGCTTTCCCCCAGGAGATGGTGAAGGGCGGCCAGCTCCACGAGGCCCAGGCCTTCTCTGTGCTCCATGAGATGCTCCAGCAGTCCTTCAACCTCTTCCACACAGAGCATTCCTCTGCTGCCTGGGACACCACCCTCCTGGAGCAGCTCCGCACTGGACTCCATCAGCAGCTGGATGACCTGGACGCCTGCCTGGGCACAGTGACGGGAGAGGAAGACTCTGCCCTGGGAAGGACGGGCCCCACACTGGCCGTGAAGAGGTATTTCCAGGGCATCCATGTCTACCTGAAAGAGAAGGAATACAGCGACTGCGCCTGGGAAATCGTCATAATGGAAATCATGAGATCCTTGTCTTCATCAACCAACTTGCAAGAAAGGTTAAGATGGTGGATGGAGACCTGAACTCACCTTGACATGACTCTCACTGACTAAGATGCCACATCACCCTTGTACGCGCACCTGCAGCCATTTAAGAGACTCTGAATTCTGCTTTAGCCACAATATTTATTGAATTAAATCAATAAATACTTTCTCAGTAGTAATAAGAAAGTAGTTATAAAAAGTATTCAGCTGCACAGAAATCAGTGCATAGCCATGACTGCCCTGATGTTATTTTTAAGTTTCTTTATGTACATATTTTCATTTATTATTTTATCTCATCATATTTATATTTTCATATAAAATATTTTACATTGTAATAAACTTTAGAAAACATGTTCATTTTCTTAATCTTCTAATTTGTTTTTATTAAATTCTTATGAAGGTAAACTTGTTTCTTCATTCTGAAGACGTAAATCTTTATTTTGTCTACATAAACCTATTGTGGAATAGCATTTGTCCATGTATACTATGGAATGGCTCTATTACTTCTCAGGACTTGATTGTCAAAAGGTGGAATTCCTGGAATTCCCTGGCAGTCCAGTGGTTTGGACTCCACGCTTCCCGTATAGGAAGCTCAGGTGCCATGGATATCTGCTCAGGGAACTACGATTCTGCAGGCTAGAGAGGGCAGCCCTTGATTCCACCCCTCCAAAGGAAAAAAAAAAAAAAAGGTAGAAAGGAGTTCTGAAACTGTGGAAAATGATTAGTCCTGAAGTCACAGATAAACTAATTTATACCCAGTCAGCAACGAACTGTTGGTGTCAGTATCTGGGGGGAAGACACATCTCCTCCAGAAAAGTTGCCAACATGTGGTGCTGAGTGGCTGATCCCAACACCTGTTACTCTTCCTCCCACCTTCTCCTCAGTCCTGCTTTACTGAACAATCTACTCCCTTACACAATCTTCTCACTGCCCCCAACACAGGAGCTCTGTTCTGTGATGGTTTCTGGTTCAAAGTTTCTCTGAGTGGAAATCACTGGAAGAGAGCACAAGTGAAAGGAGAGTTCTAGAAATTTCAAAACCTTTGAATTGCAGCTCTGCTATTTAACAGCAGTGTGACCCTGCAATATATCACAAACACTAAAGAGAAGGAAATGGAAACCCACTCCAGTATTCTTTCTTGAAAATCCCATGGACAGAAGAGCCTGGTGGGCAACAGTCCATATGTCACAAGAGTCGGACACGACTGAACCAACTTAGCAGGCACGCAGGCACGCATGCTGTCTTGATCCTCTTCTTTAACATGGGGAAAATAAGAGTAGTTTTTGACAGGATTACTGTTAGGATCAATGAGCCCATATTACAAGAAGCATAAAAGTGCGCCTGGCAGAAATGTTCAGGACAATGTGTCCCAGAGTAGCTGCCCACAGGGAGCAGACAGGACAGCTGGCCTGAGGCAGTGACTGGAAGGTAACACGGGAAAGATGCTAGGTCCTTGGTAAAAATATTTAACTTGGGTGCTAGTTTCAGGGCTTAGTTTGTAAACTCTTCTGTGCTCAATGCTGAAAACAATTATAATTTCGGTATCTCAGACTTCTAGAAGTATTCTGAGGAGGTCATAGAAATTCTTTGAGAAAGAAGGATTAGTAGAAAATGCTTTGATCTACTATAAAAATGAATAATAGGGAAATCATAGAAATCTCATAGGACTGCAGAAAATCACACACATGACCCATTAATAATGTTTCTTGTTCTTTAGTTTGAGTACTACTCTACTACTTCTTGAAGACATTTCTAAACTTACCTTCTCAACTCACTGTTGGGTTTCAGTCTTTCAGCAGCAAAGCAGAGGCAGGAAGAAAAGAGCCAGGGCCATGCAGGGTGAGGCTCTGCTCTCCAGCCCTGGGCTGTCCTAGGTTTGATCCCAGTTGTTTTCCGTGAAGACTTCAGTCCCTAAGTGCCAGCAGTGTCACCTCCTAGAGTCAGTGCTTCTCAGAAATTACTGCCTTTAGAGGAGAGACTGCTATAAGTGTATGCAGGTGTCATACCCAAGTGAGAGTCTTTCTCTGAATAAGAGGCCATGAAGTCAATTTTATCGGTCAAAATAAATAAGCCTTCCACATGCATACCGCCAACTGTCCATGACAACAGTGGCTACATTAATCCATATTCAAGACCATATAAGCTCTATATGTTCTCACACATTGACCAAAACAGGATCTTATCATCCTTTTTACTTTTTGCCAATCTGACTGGTGACACATAGCATCTAGCAGCAACCATTAGTTTTTCTTTTCCTAATTCATGGCGGTTGTTATCAGTCATACTCCAGTCAGGAAAACAGAAAATTCCTTCCAGCCTTCTAGTCCACTCTTGGAACTAGTATGGGAAAGAAAAACAATCTGCAGGCAAAGGAGAAATGTACTGGAAGGAACTATAGCCCCAGCATCACAGAGTAGAGTTGAGGAGAAGAGCTGTGGAGCTGAGACATTGGTTCTAAGACCGCTGCACTAGGATAGAGGATAGCCTTTCGCCATCACATCCACTGCAAGCACGGCTTCCCTGTGAATTTCTGATCCACACAGATGCACCCACTGCTCTTGCACTGTCACTTTACTCACGTAAAGAAGGTCATCATTCATTTTCAGTCAAACTCCGTGATCTCCAGCTAGAAGACACACAGATTGCAAGGCCCTCAACCAGATCCCAGGCTCCACACTCACACTGCACTCCTGCCATCTGGCCGGTATCCAGTCTGAGTTTCATTTGTGACAAAGACACTTGTGGTTTTCCTGTGTTCAGGGCCCAGAACTGTCTTCTGTTCAAACCAATGAACTAGGTCATGACTTGCTCTAGTTTTCAGGCCTTTAAAAATCTATCTTGATGGTGATGTCTTCCAAAGATGCATGCTGGAATCATATGCCCAACTGCCTATTTCACAGTTGGTGTCTACTGAGCACACATTATGCTGAAATCAAAAGCATTTTAATTGCAATTTTTTAAACAACTTATCCATATGAGAAGACAGTTTGAAAAAGGTAATGAAACTCTCCAATGAAAAACTGACTAAAAAAAAAAATGCTTAATAGATGACCTTTGGTTAAAAGAAATGAAAACAAAAAAGGATTTTGTAAACTGAGATGAGTTATTCAAAGTAGTTACTAGGTCATAAGTTTGTCAAATATGGCTTTTGCTCAGATGAAGAGAGATATACAGAGAAGTAATATTGAAAACATTACTGATGATTTTGCTTCCATTAAAGCCAGGAACTTAAAGTACTGTTGTGGCATAAGGAAAACATTTGAATTTGATGTGAGTTGAAGACTTAAACATTTTAAAACATTTTCCAACCAATTAATATTACAGGAGAAAATAACCATTTATATTAATATTAAATGAAATAATTTTCCCTTTACCTAGGAGCTTCTTTTTAAGTCTCAGTTTTGTCCCCAAGGCTTCCCACTGGAGGGTCCCAATATCTAGTAGATTCCCGTCCAGCTTGTAGATACCTTTCCCCTTTCCCTGAATTACTCCTTTTCCCCATAAACAAGGGCTTCCCTTGTGGCTCAGCTGGTAAAGATCTGCCCGCAATGAGGGAGACCTGGGTTCAATCCCTGAGTTGGGAAGGTCTCCTGGAGAAGGGAAAGGCTACCCACTTCAGTTCTGGCCTGGAGAATTCCATGGACTGTATAGTCCATGGGGTCGCAAAGAGTCAGACACGACTGAACGACTTTCACTCACTCCACAACAATTCTGAATCTGAAAACATACCACAACATGCTGTGATTTCCAGCCGTCAATCGCGGCATAAAAGGGCATCGGTGGAACCGCTCTGGCTAAAATCTTCTCCCAGGAAGGGGAGGATGGACACAATGGTAGCTTATCTAGAATTTGGAGGTGCAGAAATCAAAGGCTCTGAGCGACGCGGCAAAGATCGCATGGGCAGTGGGGCCCGAAAAGGAAGTTTCCTCTCTGTTCCCGCGGCCCCTATCTCTCCCTGGGCCCCGGCGACGCCTCGCTCCTGTCGCGGCTCCTGCCCACGGCGACCCGCTTGCTGTCCCCTTGGATCTGAAGCCCCAGCTGGCAGCGCTGTACCTGGAGGCGAGTTCTGCTGGGTGGGCGGTGCCGGTCAGTCAGTTACTGAGAGATCGGCCGCCCCCTCCCGGCCGCTGGGGCGCAGCAAAAGGAGTTTGGAGGGCTCCCGAGCTCGGTGCAGGACCTGAACTGTTTCACAGAGGCCCAGGTGAAGTTCTGAATTTCTGGACTCTGGTCTCCCTGCTGATGGCAATGGGGAGGCTCTGCTCCATCCCTCACATTTCACCGGTTAGCTTAGGTCGTCTTCTATTCTTTTTATCATTTCCCAAATTCATATAATTTGGAAGCAAAAGTTTGTTGCTGAACCACGAAAGACACCAGGATTCTTGGTCTCCAGAGAAGAAGAATTCAATCCAGGGCCAGTGACGAGGCTTGATCGCTGAGAACTTTTGTGTAATAAAGTTTTATTAAAGTATAAAAGAGATAGAGAAAGCTTTTGACATTGACATCAGAAGGGGGCAGAAAGAGTGCCCTGTGCTAGTCTTCAGCCAGATGTTATATAGCTACTGCTGCTGCTGCTGCTAAGTCGCTTCAGTCGTGTCTGACTCTGTGCGACCCCATAGACGGCAGCCCACCTGGTTCCCCGTGCCTGGGTTTCTCCAGGCAAGAACACTGGAGTGGGGTGCCATCGCAGTCTGCTAATTAGACAAAGGAAATATCTCAAAACTCAGAGAATGACACCAGGCCCCTCAACCACAACATGCATGAGATAACATTGGCACCAGGTGAGTCATCCCTGGCCATAACACGATTGACATGAATCTTGAAGAAAGGCAGATTTCCAAACAAATATACAGTATCATTAACACAGATTAGGAGAACACTGTATGAGTGTAACATACTGGTTTGTCAAGTCGGTTCTGAGCCTTTAGGTGGAACTGACTTGAACACAGAGTCTAGGGTAAATACACAGTACATTATCAGCTTAAGACAAACATTTCCATTAGAAAAATGCATTGGTTAGCTCAAGGTTGGGGAAAAGTTCAGTTCAGGTGGAACCAGGTGTCATTATGGCAACACAGAAGTTTAAGACAAACCTCTTTCTAAATGTGTATGGAGAAGGGGAACAAATCTAAGACTAGTTTGTTTCCTCCTGCTGCTGAAGAGAGACAAAGAAAGTGTCTGACACTTGCAACCTGTTTCCTCTGTTTGGAAACCCCTGGCCTTCCTGTCTGTTACCCTCTCAAAAGCATTAAGTAGTTTTTTTACTTACATTCACAAAGCCATCAACTTGGTGTTTTCTATAGAGGATTCACTGAAATGTTTGTAATCCAATCTCCTGCTGCGGTCACAACTCATAAGGATTTTGTCCATCATGTATCCCCAATTTATGCTGAGGATTCATTGAACAATCTATATGAATCATCTTGGACAGTTAAATATGATTATTTTGTAATTATTAGAATTATTAATTTTGTCAATCACATTTAGACTTTCAGTAAGAACTACCAGTTGATAATTTCATTTTGCTTATTATACAAAATAATCAGACATGTTGTAAATCGATCAGCTTATCTAGAATTGGAGGTAGATGTGAACTGATGGAAACAAGAGGTTTGTAGCATCGAGGTATGAAACAACAAGGGTGCATCTCGTGTTAGAAATAAAACAGGAAACTAAGTGAGGGCTCAGCACACGCAGTGTGCGCAGGTGTGACGGTCTACATAAGCAGTTTGGAATCTGACATACTAGGTTTTGAAAACTTGCCATTTCATTATTAGATTGTTTTATTCAAATAAAGTCTTAGCAGGAGGCTCTTCGAAACAAAAATATTAACTCGGTTTCAACTACGTTGGAAGGATTGCGTGAGTCCCTCACAAAGGCTAAGGAGTTTGTAGTTGTTGTCACTGTCATTTTTGATAAACACATAGTCTGTGGAATTTGTCTGGCAGGTCCTTGGTAATCATGTCCACGGTAGTCTTGTAACATTTAATTAGTAATCAAATCAGGATGGATGTGCCATAAAAAGTGAGGGCAGCATCAGGGAATGTGTTCTTACTCCTCAATAATATCAAGAATGAAATAGATCCTAATGAATCCTTGCCATAAACACAATACCTTGGTATCTTCTTACTACTGTGTTACGGACTGAATGTGTGTGTGTTCCCCAAATTCATACATTGAAACCCTACCCCTTGACTTCCCTGATGGTCCAGGGGCCAGGACTCCATGCTCCCAAAGCAGGGAGCCTGAGCTGGATCTCTGGTCAGGAAACTAGGTTCTGCATGGCAAGCAAGACTTCCCGTGGCTTAAGTAAAGATCCTGCACGAAGCAACCAAGATCCAAGATCCAGCATACATCGACTAAGACATGCCTCAGCCAAATAAACACATGAAATAAATATTTTAAAAATTCTTTAAAAGCCCACAGAAACCCAACCCATCAATGTGATAGTATCAAGAGCTGGAATATTAGGGAGATCATTAGGGTTAGTAATCAATAAAATTCAGTTATTATTTTTAATGTCATAACTACTGTTAGTTAGACTAAGATCGGGATCTTTTGGAATCATTTAATTCCCTTTCATTCTAGTTGTTTCAAAGCATATTCTCTTTGCCCAAGTGGATTTATCACCTACGCAGATGCTCAGCGAGGCTGGTCTCGTAACCCTGCCAGAGAGGATTAGTGTTTGAGCAACTGGGGCTCTGATTGCCTGTCTCTTGTGACCTGGTGAGTGTGACTTCTTCCTTCTCGCTTATGCTGACCACATGCTGATTAAAGAAAAGAAAAATTAGGAGGCTGGTCTTACAAAGCTGACGGCAGTCAACAGATCAAGGACTTGTCCTTCTTGTAGCGACTGTAAGAAGCAGCCCTGTCCCAGCTTTTCTGTTGTTCATATTGTCATCGTTTCCTCTGCCTCAGACTTGTCCCCAGCTGTGCTGCACTGCAGTTTGCTAACTCAGAATACGTCATTGGGTCAGGGGAAAACCACTTCCCTTCTTTCATACTGATGACATTGAGACTTACTCTTGTTTTCTTGTTGCCCACAAAAAAACTGTGCAATTTTACTTTCTAGAAAAGTTGCAAAGAGAAACAAAAAAATCTAACGTCTTGAAAGTGATAGAGATGCAGCCCCTCTGGCTTTCTTTACTTCACTTTGTTGTTCTCACATCATCATGAATTGCAGCCACAACAGGAACAATGAGACAAATCTTGTCCAATAAGTCAGTCACTTCAGTTCAGTTCAGTCACTTAGTCATGTCCGACTCTTTGCAGCCCCATGAACTGCAGCACACCAGGCCTCCCTGTCCATCGCCAACTCCCAGGTGCTGCTAAGTCACTTCAGTCATGTCCAACTCTGTGCGACCCCATAGATGGCAGCCAGCCCACCAGGCTCCCCTGTCCGTGGGATTCTCCAGGCAAGAACACTGGAGTGCGTTGCCATTTCCTTCTCCAATGCATGAAAGTGAAATGTGAAAGTGAAGTCACTCAGTTGTATCTGGCCCTCAGCGACCCCATGGCCTGCAGCCTTCCAGGCTCTGCCATCCATGGGATTTTCCAGACAAGAATACTGGAGTGGGTGCCATTGCCTTCTCCTGCCAACTCCCAGAGCCTACCCAAAAGAAGTCACTAAGTGAATATAAAAAGTTTAAATGAAAGATTACACTCAAGAAAAGAAGACTATTTCTCCTGATCTAGTAGGCTGGGTCTCACTGCCCTGCATTCTCAGAGGAACAGAGATGCCTGGTGGAATCAACTGCCTGAATGAACAACTGTAACTCACTAGATTCTGTGACATAAGCTTCCAGTAAGAGACAACACCAATACTGAATCTCCATCCTCCAGCTCAGAAAGTTTGAGCAGAACAAGTGTCAAACAGTTTAAGTAAAAGAGTTGAATAATAAAAACTATACTTAGCAGGGTAGATATTATTTATCTACTAAAAGCAAAATAACTGCAGTTGGAAATTCCT
>NW_011479760.1:2689-3889 GCF_000754665.1 Bison bison bison | reverse complement strand
GGACAGGGGGTGGCTCCATGTGATCTCTCCCGTGTGAGTGAGGTGCTGCTGGGGAAATACAATTATCCTGGAATTAGAATCTCCCCACCCATATCATCTGAGAAGAACCAGAATTCTTGGTAGGGGAAGGGCCGGGCCACCAAAGGACAATAGGCCTCCAGTATGAAAATGGTGGAAAGAAAGCGTGATGTCTGTAATAGTCCTGACTTCGTGGTTCCCTGAAGCACAACCACATGGACCTGCAGGAACGTGTTCTAGAAGGAAAAGAAACATGGGAGGAGCTCATGGACTCACAATAATCAGCCTCTTCTCTAAATCAAACACTCAAGAAAACCCATCATTTGTTTCAAACAGTTTCTTTGCTAGAGTGACCTGGTAAATGCCTGATAAACACAGAGCCTGCCTTCCTAAGTAAAGTAAGAAATAGAAATTGAGCCTAGGATCAGGGCCAAAAATGTGTTCATGGAACAGAAAAGAGCCACATTTACACATGAAAGAGAAAGAGTGATAATGTTTGTACTTAGAAACCTACATCATTTCTAATGTAAGACAAAGAAAGGCCTTTCTCATTTGATTGATAAATATCCATTTGGATGGGTACATTTGAAGTTATTGGGAAATAGATACAATTAAGAGTTTAGACTGATGACAATTTCTTTGACCATATTCAGAATAAATAAATGAAAATCAAAAAAGGAAGTAAAAGTGTATAGAAATGACTAGAAAATGAAAATTACCATGTTCCCTATTTAATGGCCTTGCTTATAAAGAGTGGCATCAGAGAACCTACCTCAAGGTTCCATCAGACGCCGCCTCAGCCAGCCCAGCGGCAGCCTCATCTTCACCATGGCCTTCGTGCTCTCTCTACTGATGGCCCTGGTGCTGGTCAGCTACGGCCCGGGAGGATCCCTGGGCTGTGACCTGTCTCAGAACCATGTGCTGGTTGGCAGGCAGAACCTCAAGCTCCTGGGCCAAATGAGGAGACTCTCCCCTCGCTTCTGTCTGCAGGACAGAAAAGACTTCGCTTTCCCCCAGGAGATGGTGAAGGGCGGCCAGCTCCACGAGGCCCAGGCCTTCTCTGTGCTCCATGAGATGCTCCAGCAGTCCTTCAACCTCTTCCACACAGAGCATTCCTCTGCTGCCTGGGACACCACCCTCCTGGAGCAGCTCCGCACTGGACTCCATCAGCAGCTGGATGAC
>NW_011479760.1:647-2029 GCF_000754665.1 Bison bison bison | reverse complement strand
ATTTATTTTGTTATATTTATTCTTTTATCTCCTCATATTTATTTTTCCATATAAAATATTTTTGTTTACATTGTATTAAAATTTAACAAATACATTCACATTTTTATTTCATTATATTTGTAATTTGTTTTATTTATTAAATATTATCAAGGTGAACTTCTTGAATTTTTTACCATTTTATGTTTAGTTGCCAGGTAAAGTCCAACTCTTTTGTGACCCCATAGACTGTAGCCCACCAGCCTCCTCTGTCCATGGGATGATCCAGGCAAGACTACTGGAGTATGTTGCCATTTACAGGGGATCTTCCCAACCAAGGATGGAATCTGGAATCTGCATTTTAGGCAGATTCCTTACCATCTGAGCCACAAGGGAAGACCCTTGGTTGAAAGAAATGAGAGAAAAAGGGATTTTGTAAACTGAAATTAATAATTTACGATAGGTACTTGGTCATCAGTTCAGTTCAGTTCAGTCCCTCAGGCGTTTCCGACTCTTTGTGACCCCACGAACTGCAGAACACCAGGCCTCCCTGTCCATCACCAACTCCCAGAGTCCACCCAAACTAACGTCCATTGAGTTGGTGATGCCATTCAGCCATCTCATCCTCTGTCGTCTCCTTCTCCTCCTGCCCTCAATCTTTCCCAGCATCAGGGTCTTTTAAAATGAGTCAGCTTTTCCCATCAGGTAGCCGAAATATTGGAATTTCAGCTTTAGCATCAGTCCCTTCAATGAACACCCAGGACTGATCTCCTTTAGGATGGACTGGTTGGATCTCCCTGTAGTCCAAGGGACTCTCAAGAGTTTTCTCCAACACCACAATTCAAAAGCATCAATTCTTCGGCACTCAGCTTTCTTTAAAGTCTCACATCTATACATGACCACTGGAAAAACCATAGTCTTGTCTAGATGGACCTCTGTTGACAAAGTAACGTCTCTACTTTTTAATATGCTGTCTAGGTTCGTCATAACTTTCCTTCAAAGGAGTATGCTTCTTTCAATTTCATGGCTGCAATCACCATCTGCAGTGATTTTGGAGCCCAAAAAATAAAGTCAGCCACTGTTTCCCCATCTATTGGCCATCAAGTGATGGGAACAGATGCCATGATCTTAGTTTTCTGAACGTTGATCTTTAAGCTACCTTTTTCACTCTCCTCTTTCACTTTCATCAAGAGACTCTTTAGTTCTTCACTTTCTGCCATAAGGGTGGTGTCATCTGCATATCTGAGGGCATTGATATTTCTCCCCACAATCTTGATTCCAGCTTGTGCTTCCTCCAGCCCAGTGTTTCTCATGATGTACTCTGCATATAAGTTAAATAAACAGGGTGACAATATACAGCCTTGACAGACTCCTTTTCCTCTTTGGAACCATTCTGTTGTTCCATG
>NW_011479760.1:0-339 GCF_000754665.1 Bison bison bison | reverse complement strand
TGTGTAGGTGAGTGCAATTGTGAGGTAGTTTTAGCATTCTTTGGCATTGTTAGTAAAATACAGCATTCATGCAATGAAGTGAGATAAACTGGGAAGCAATTTTGCAAACATTACTGATGATTTTGTTTCCACTGAAGCCAAGAACTTAAAATTTTGTTTGGCCTTAGAGAAAATATCTTAACTTGATATTTAAGACTTATAAGGTTTAAGTTATTTATATTTACTATGCCAAAGCTTTTGACTGTGTAGATCACAATAAACTGTGGAAAATTCTGAAAGAGATGGGAATACCAGACCACCTGATCTGCCTCTTGAGAAATTTGTATGCAGGTCAGGAAG
>NW_011479759.1:4501-5190 GCF_000754665.1 Bison bison bison | reverse complement strand
CTTGTGCTCATCCTTATTACAGCACTTGACAGAGTGAGTCGTCATTGCCCAATGTCTGTCTAACCCTGTAGATCGTAAACCAGAACAAGCCATGGGTCTCAGATAACTGAGTCCCCATGTCCGAATATAATTCCAGGTATATAGTAGGTGCTTACATGTGCTCAGTGAATGCTTAAATGACTAGGGGCTGGAGTGTTTGTCCTATAGCTTCAAGTGGACAGACTAGTTGTTCCTGACCTGGAAAGACACTTGTATGATTTCTCTTGTTTTCTTTGCTTTGTTTGGTAACATGCTGTTTCCTCTAAAGTGAATAGTTGATGGTCTTGTTAAAAGTTCTGAAAAAAGAATGTACAGAGATAGGAGGAAACAAAGAAAGCATAAATAGTCTGGTTTCATGGGTGGGGCAACTTCCCTGGTGGCTCAGATGGTAAAAAATTGGAGACCCGGATTCGATCCCTGGGTCGGGACGATCCCCTGGAGAAGGGAATGGCAACCCACTCCAGCAGTCTTGCCTCGAAAATCCCATCGACAGAGGAGCCTGGTGGGCTACAGTCAATGGGTTTGCAACTTCTTATAGGGGAAAAAAAACCCCGTCTACCTGGGAGTATGTGTTTCTCTGTTAAAGAAGAATGGAGGCAGTCCTGTCACAGCATGGGATAGGAAATGGGAGTGCCCTAATTAAGCACCTT
>NW_011479759.1:0-393 GCF_000754665.1 Bison bison bison | reverse complement strand
TGCCGGCTGCCATGTCTACCACGGGGGATGGAGATCTGACCCCTGGCGGGCAGGAAGGCCCAGCAGGTGCAGTGGGGGCCCAGGCCGGAGCCCGTGACGGTGTGGACCGCAACTCTGAGCCTCGCAGGGGTGACTCCATGCCTGAGGCTGAGGCGGGTGGAGTTGTGGGGGCCTCAGGAGGCCCGAGAGAGGCGCCCCTGGAGGGCGGGAACGCTGGGGAAGACTCCGACATCAGGCCGGCTGAGGAGAGGGAGGTGGAGGAGCAGGCGCAGGGCGTGAACCGCATGGTGGTCTCGCGCCACTTCCCCATGAGCGGCTTCAGCCTAACGGTCCTAAATCTGATGCACTCGATGGTGAACCGTTTGTCCGACAACCACGTCATACTTCCGCCAA
>NW_011479758.1:15087-16457 GCF_000754665.1 Bison bison bison | reverse complement strand
ATGCTCTTCTTGCCTCTGTGCGATCCTCTCCCTTTGAAATGGGAGTAGGAGCTATGCCTTGCTCTTAACCAGGAAAATAATGACACCGGTGATAGATGTCTCCCCCATAATTATTTTACAGTGTGTAAGACTCCATTTTGCTAGCAGACTCAATCTTTCTCCCTTGGTGGCTTTGAAGAAGCAAGCTGCCATACTTTAGAGGGCCATGTGCCAAGGAATTGCAGGTGGCCTCTAGGAGCTGAGGGTGGGCTCTGGCTGACAACCAGCAAGAAGCTAGACCCCTGGTCTTAGAGTTACAAGGAAATAAATTCTGCCAATGACCTGAGTGAGCTCAAATACAGATCTATCATGAATCAAGAGAAATAAGCCAAGTGACACTTTGAATGCAGTCTTGTGAATCTCTGAATAGAGAACTCAGCTAAGCCAGGCTCAGACTCCTTATCCATGGAAATTATGACATAATGAATATATATGCATTGTTTTAAGCCACTAGATCTGTGGTAATACATTAAATATCATACAAACTGAATACAATGGCAGTATAGATTTCCTGCCTACAGATTATTATGCTTTTTGAAAAGTACTTAAGGTAAATTCCTGTTTACCCTAAATGACCACAGCAAGGTATATCAGATAAATGTGATGTTCTGACAAAATGCAAATCTGTATACAAATCATTAATTTCCATGTTTCAAATAATTTATTAATAAATATGACAAACTACATGTAACACCAAAATGATGCTGAATATTTTCTTGAAGATCATGGATATAAATAATGACCATGTACACTACTGTGGGTAAAATTTGATTATTTTAACTACCTGGATCTTACATTCCAAATTTCTGTAAGTTATTCAGCATCTTAAAGTAAAGGGAACAGTAAAGAGGGCTGTACTTAACAAATATCTCACACCATATACAAAAATTAACTCAAGATGGATCATAAACCTAAATGCAAAGCTAAAACTATAAAATTTCTAGAAGACCTTTGAAAACCAAAAAGATACATGTACCCCAATGTTCACTGCAGCACTATTTACAACAGCTAGGACATGGAGGTAATCTAGATGTCCACTGACAGGTGAATGGATAAAGAAGATGTGGTACATATATACAATGAAGTATCATTCAGCCATAAAAAAGAACAAAATTGGGTCATTTGTATTGATGTGGATAAACCTAGAGTCTCTGTCATACAGAGTGAAGTTAGAAAGAGAAAAATAAATATCATATATTAACATCCACTGGATCATTGAAAAAGCAAGACAGTTCCAGAAAAACATCTACTTACTGCTGCTTTATTGACTACACCAAAGCCTTTGACTGTGTGGATCACAACAAACTGTGGAAAATTCTTCAAGAGATGGG
>NW_011479758.1:13220-13391 GCF_000754665.1 Bison bison bison | reverse complement strand
TGGGAATGTAAAATGGTACAAATGCATTGGAAAGCAGTTTGGCAGTTGGTCAAAAAGTTAAATATATACATACCATATGGCCAGATAGGAGGCAATCATCAACTACATTACATGTGAATTCACATTTTTGCAGGGCACGTTATGGGGTTTCTTGATATTGTTTCAGATTCA
>NW_011479758.1:10547-12773 GCF_000754665.1 Bison bison bison | reverse complement strand
ATTCATTTTTTTCTTATGGCTTTTTAAAAGGAGCTTGTTAACAATGCCTTAAAAGTACATTTGGGGGACTTCCCTGGTGAGCCAGTGGTTAAGAGTCTGCCTGTCAATGAAGGGAACATGGATTCAATCCCTGGTCTGGGAAGATTCCACACGCCACAGGACAACTAAGCCCGTGCACCACAAAGCCTACCAAAGCCTGCGAGCTCTGGAGCCTGTGCTCCGCAACAAGAGAAGCCACTGCAACGAGAAGCCCACACACCACAACTAGAGTAGCCCCCACTCGCCACAACTAGAGAAAACCTGTGCGCAGCAACAAAGACCCAGTGCAGCCAAAAAGAAAAAACATAATGAATAAACGAATTATTTTTTAAAGTACACATGGATTTACAAAGCATATGTATTTCACTTAATCTTTCCATCAATTCTGTGAAGTAGGTAGGGGAGAAAGGACTTACTATCCTCTCTCATAGAGGGACAAATGAAAACTCAGTAAAGCTGAGGAGCTTACCCAGCATCATACAACTGACTTAAGATATGATAATGTGATATATAATATGATAGGAGAGCTTGAGTGCAAACCAAACTCAAATGTTCTTCTAACTCATGATGCCTCCTAGAAAACTACATGCCAATATGGAGTCTTTTTTAAAAAAGAGAAAGATAGACTATTACCAAATGCCCAGTAATTATCTTTAGTATTGTTTTTATGTACAACTGATGTACAAAAAAGGTGGCAAAAAATCAAACTTTTAAAATCTAATAGTTTCCTATTTATAAAGTTTACATAGCTTTTTAAAAATGTTTATTTTATTTATTTGTCTTGGCTGCCTCGGGTCTAGTTGTAACATGAGGGTTTAATTGCTCCCTGGCATGTGGGATCTTGGTTCCCAGACCAGGGATTGAACCTGCATCCCCTGTACTGCAAAGCAGGTTCTTAACCACTGGACCACCAGGGAACTCCCTATAAAGTTTACATAGTTTTATATAAACTTCATCATTTTCTTCTACTTATAGGCAGTGATGCTACTTTCAGTCAATGATAAAGATCGATATTTGCTTTTTAAAATACATTAAAGTTAAAAAAGAGTACATCTAAAGAAAAATTAAGTAAATTATAGTACAGGTGACACATAAATAAGGCAAAATTCATTAAGGTGGCTCTTGAAACATGCATTTTGAAAGCTTTATACATATCACCATGAACAGAACAATGCAAATTCCCTTTCTGTGAAGGAAAGTAAGAAATCACAACTGAGTTTCCCTTAGTCGGCTTTACTGGAAAGGAACCTATGAAACAATCATTTGGACTTGTCCTTTACCTCCAGGCAGAGGACTGATTCTTTCTGTCTCCGGATACGTACTAATAAACCTTGGAGGGTCATAGCTCCACAGCTGGACAAGTTCAGCTAAGATTCACAGTGCCAGTTCCACTCAACAACAACAAAAAACAACCCAATCAAAAAATGAGCAGAAGACCTAAACAGACATTTCTCTGAAGAAGACATACAGATGGCCAAAACCACATGAAAAGATGCTTAACGTATCTAATTATTAAAGAAATGCAAATCAAAACTACAATGAGGTATTATGTCATACCAGTCAGAATGGCCATCATTAAAAAGTCTGTAAATAAGAAATGGTGGAAAGGGTGTGGAGGAAAGAGAACCATCTTACACAGATGGGAATGTAAACTGGTGCAGCCACTGTAGAGAACAGTATGGAGGTTCCTCCAAAAGGTAAAAATAGAGTTGCTGTATCATCCAGCAATCCCACTCCTAGGCATATGCCCAGATAAAACTGCATTTCAAAAAGATACATACACCCCTGTGTTCATAGCAGCACCATTTACACTAGCCAAGACATGGAAACAACCTACATGCCTGGTGACAGACGAATGGACAAAGAAGGTGTGGGCCACATACACAATAGAATACTATGCAGCCATCAAAAAGATCCCATTTTTTAAAAAGCAATGCCATCAAAGCCACCAAAAAGATGGCATCAAAAAGACTGGCATTAGGCATCAACAAAGCCATCAAAAAGATGCCATCAAGAAAGAAACCAGTGCCATTTGCAGCAACATGGATGGACCCGGAGATCATCACACTAAGCGAAGGAAGTCAGAAAGAAAAAGACAAAAGCATGTGATATCACTTAAATGTGGAAACTAAAATACAATACAAATCAACACATCTACAAAAACAGACACACCGATATAAAGAACAG
>NW_011479758.1:10267-10447 GCF_000754665.1 Bison bison bison | reverse complement strand
CCCCCGTCCCTGGGATTCTCCAGGCAAGAACACTGGAGTGGGTTGCCATTTCCTTCTCCAATGCACGAAAGTGAAAAGTGAAGTCGCTCAGCCGTGTCCGACTCTTAGCGACCCCATGCACTGCAGCCTACCAGGCTCCTCCATCCATGGGATTTTCCAGGCAAAGTACTGAAGTGGGGT
>NW_011479758.1:5295-9719 GCF_000754665.1 Bison bison bison | reverse complement strand
AAGTAGGCTATCATATGAAGTCATAAAATGGGCTAGTGAAGGAGTTAGTGAAAGACTTTAGTTACAACTATAATCCTAAAACATGCTGTAAACCCCCAATACAGGCCTCTTTCCTCTTTTTGACGGGATGTTCAAGACAGCACCACAGAAGGGTGCTTACTAGTCTTGAAAATTACCAAACACTTCAAAAAGGTAATGACATTTTTCTTGTCTTCTTAAACAATAGTCAAATAGCAAGATATTTTAAAAACTCTGTGAGCTTCTCTAGTAACAATCCAACGCAACAACTATTCTTTAGATAACCGCCACAATACTTGCTCCAACCACGAACAACAGTTACTCTTAAGCAGTGGTTCTAGCAGTATAGTCCCAGGACAGGCATTACCTGCTGCTAAGTCGCTTCAGTTGTGTCCGACTCTGTGCGACCCCATAGACGGCAGCCCACCAGGCTCCCCCGTCCCTGGGATCTCCAGGCAAGAACACTGGAGTGGGTTGCCATTTCCTTCTCCAATGCATGAAAGTGAAAAGTGAAAGTGAAGTTGCTCAGTCGTGTCCAACTCTTAGCAACCCCATGGACTGCAGCCCACCAGGCTCCTCTGTCCATGGGATTTTCCAGGCAAAAGTACTGGAATGGGGTGCCATTACCTAGGAACTTGTTAGAGATGCAAATACTTGAGCCTCACCCAGACCAAAATCTGGGAGAGGGGCCCAGCAGAGGGTTTTAGCAAGGCCTTCAGGGGGTTCTAAGCAAGCTAAAGTTTGAGGACCACTCTCAGTGACTATCAGAGTGTGGTCTAAGACGAATATGTGCCTTGTAAATAATCAAAGAACTAACTTCTTGTCACATTTTAACACTGATATTAAAAGTTCTAAGTAGGGCTTCCCCAGTGGTCCAGTGGTAAAGAATCTACCTGCCAGTGCAGAAGACACAGGTTCAATCGCTGATCCAGGAATATCCTACAGGCCATGGAGCAACTAAGCCCATGCACCAGAACTATTGAGCCTGTGCTCTAGAGCCAGAGAGCCACAACTACTGAGTCCACAGGCCACAACTACTGAAGCCCACATGCCCTAGAGTCTGTGCTATGCTACAAGAGAAGCCTCCACAATGAGAAGCTCACACACTGCAACTACAGAGTAGCCCCCACTTTGTGCAACTAGAGAAAAACCTGTGCACATCAACGAAGACCCAACACAGCCAAAAAAAATTTTTTTTTAATTTTTAAAAGATGCTCTAAATAAAGGATTTCCTAGCAGAAGTTCCCTTGGCCAGATGCCCGCCAAATATCACAAATTCTCCTGGATGACTTCCCAGTATGGTCACCTGAGATAAAAGGGGAGAATTTCTGAGAGTAGTAGTTCACCTTTGCTCCACCTCATCCCTCCTCTAATGACCTGTGTACCACAGAGCCCACCGTACAGGTATTTTAAAATGCACCATCTTATTCTAGCTTGAGTCTTAGGCTTTAAACCTCTTGGCGGGACTTCCCTGGTGCAACAGTGGGTAAGAATCCTCCTGCCAATGCAGGAAACACAAGTTCGATCCCTGGTCCAGGAAGTTCCCACATTCCATGAAGCAACTAAGCCTGTGTGCCACCACTACTGAACCTGTGCTCTAGAGCCCGTGAGCCCCAACTACTGAGTTCACATGCCCTAGAGCCCATGTTCTGCAACAAGAGAAGCCACTGCAATGAGAAGCCCGTGCACTGCAACTAAGAGCAGCCCCACTCACCACAACCAGAGAAAGCCCGAGTGCAGCAACGAAGACCCAGTGCCACCAAAAATAAGATACATAAATTATTAAAACAACAACAACAAACACACACTTGGCAGTTAGCCTACAGGTACTCAGTCTCACTCAATCACCCCCAGCAGCAGGTCAAACTCTGATTCTATTTCCAACTGATGAGCTCCTTTTCTTGTCCCAATCTTTCATTCGTTCATTCATTCATTCACAAAGTATTGAATTCACAAAGTACTGAGCATACAGTACTACTCTAGGTGCTGGTAAAACATCAGTGGGCATGGAGATGGTCCTCCCACTACAGAAGATGGTAGCATCTGTCTTGTTCACACACTTGCTAGCCTCCAGTTCAAAGTCTGAGCATGTTCTCACTGAGCTCCATGGGCTGCCGTGGCACATGCTCCACAGGGCAGCCCATCGTGGTGGACAAAGCAGGGGTATGAGGTGAAAGGGACTTGAGATCGAATCCTAGCTCTACCTGTCAGCTAGGACATTTGACAAGTTACTTTCCAGTTCTCCAAGTGTCACTGACCTTGTCAGCAGAGAGAGCACAAAAATACCCACCTTAACCAGTTTTTGCAAAGACTAAATAGAGTACATACAGGGCACAGCACCTAGCAGATGGAGGGCAAGTTCAAATCCCCTTTTCCCTTCCCTTAGAAAAGTAGGATCCTTTTCTGCTCAGGCCTAAAACTCATCCTTTAACTTGAAGTCAAGTCTGTTCTCTTCATAACCACCTGGACTTTCATTCCACCGTTTAGATTTATTGCTGCATCAGCATTTCTCAGGCTATGGTCTATAGGTCACCAACTTCAGAATCGCCTGGGCTATTTGTTAAAAATGCAGATGCCTGGGCTCCATCCTAGATTTAGGAGTCTGGGAGAGTGAGCAAAAACCTCTGCTGTTTACAAACTTACCAGGTGATTCTTTGCACACTGGTTTAGCTGCTCTGCACTATCTCCTCAAGGCTTTTCTTGCCTAAATTTTCACAACAAGTCATTATAAGAACTTCCTTGGTAATCCAGTGGTTGAGAATCCACCTGTCAACACAGGTAACGTGGGTTCAATCCCTGGTCCAGGAACTAAGATCCCACATGCCACAGGGCAACTAAGCCTGTGCACCACGACTAGAGAGCAGCCCCACTCACCATAACTAGGGAAAGCCCCCACAGCACAAAGACCCGGTGTGCCCGAAAATAAATGAGTAAATTTAAACAAAGCAGTCACTACAAAGCCCTCTAACTGCCTGCTCTGCTCCTCACTTCACTCCCTCGAAGCTCTTCTTAAAGGGGCAGCAGAGTGTGCCCCTTTAAGAGTGTAAAGGGTCAACAGATCAAGCTTGAGCACAAACAGGTTTGAGATCCAATCCCAGCTTTAGCACTTACCAGTGGTTCTCAAAGCGTGGTTCCCCAGCAGCAGCCTCACCTGGGAACTTGTTAGAAACGTGAATTCTCAAACCTGTAGCCCAGACCTACTGAATGAGAAACTAGAGGTGGGGGCTGACAACCTGTGTTTTAATAAGCCCTCTGGGTTATTCTAAGACAAACTCAAATGTGAGAAACACTGCCACTTACTAGCTAAACAATCTTCTGCAGATTCACAGATTCTCTAAAGCAGCGGTCCCCAACCTCTTTGGCACCAGGAACTGGTTTTGTGGGAGACAATTTTTCCATGGACTGGGGTGGGGATGGTTTGGGGATGATTCAAGTGCATTATATTTATTGTGCACTTTATTTCTATCATTATTACATCAGCTGCACCTCAGATCATCAGGCACTAGATCCTGGAGGTTGGGGACCCCTGTTCTAAAGCCTTCACTTCCTCACCTGTGAAATGCTAAAAGTATTAAACACATAGGGTTGTGATAGTGAAATGACAATAAAGATAAAGAACTTAGTGTACAGTAAGTACTTAATAAATATCTGCTGCTCTTAAGCAAACTGTCCTTTGTCACATGGATTCTATTACATTTGGGATGTTTGTTTTTTGGGCTGGCGAGTGGAAACCATAGAATTATGCCGTCCCAAATGGCTCAAGGCTCACCTGCTGGACTAGTCTTATTTTTCACTCCATCGCAATCGACAGAAACGCCACTCCCTCCCTCCCTATCATTGCACCTTCACTATTCCTGTCTCACTTGCCCACAATATCCTTCCATTTTCTTCCCACAAAGAACCCATCGTTACTTTTTCTGACAGATCAGCTCAGGTCTGGGATTAGGTCTTGCCTGACTGCTTGAAGCCAAATGAATCTGCCCTTCTCAAAACTGTCAGCTATCATTTGTGCTGCAGGATTTATCCCCTAAGAACATGCATGCAAGCTACTGGTGGGTTTTTATTTCCTATCTAGTTGTCTTATCTCTTTAATTATAGTGAACGCTCTTAGGAAACAGAGATAGCACCTTACAGTTTTTTTTTTACATCTCTTCCCTCTCCATCTCCGGTAGGGGCTAAAGGAATGAACGGTAAGTTCCTAGAGCAGAGCCAGGGCATACTTGGAGAAACTTAAAACACAGACTTTTAAGAATGATAATAATTACAGTAGCGTAGGTTTTTCTATGACCTCACAGTTTTTAAAAAATGCAATGGTATGTTTAATGCAATCTAGTTGTCATAAATGGAGAAGGCAATGGCACCCCACTCCAGTACTCTTGCCTGGAAAATCCCATGGATGGAGGAGC
>NW_011479758.1:3461-4511 GCF_000754665.1 Bison bison bison | reverse complement strand
AGCAGGATTAAGGAACATGCCAAGTCATGCCCCCTGGAAAGGCACGATGCTCAGCTTGGAGCATTTCACAAACAACCAGGGCAGACTTCAAACATTCAGACTTACCCACACCCGGGGGTACTCGGCTGGAAGGAATGCCATGGTCAGGAGTGTGGCAGACATCTGTATTTCACACACAGCGGCCTGGCCAATCACAAACTCTGACGTCTCTTTAGCGCAAAGGCCCAAGCAGTTATCTGTGCCCGGGGAGGGCCTAAAAGCCCAGCATTTCTGGCGGGCTGCAGATAACTGCTCCTCTCTGGTGGTTCCAACAGCCACCAACGGCTGGAGGCCCCGCCCCAGGCAGCTCGGGCTGGGGCTCTGGGGAGCGCTGTCAGAGAGATGTAGTCACTTGGAAGCCTGCCCAGGAAGTGGCTCTGCATTTTTGAGTCAGCCTCTTAAAATGAAAACCTCACTCTCTCTAGACAGAGGAAGACAAAGTGAGCCGTATTTCTGTAAACAAGGGGCAAGTGCAATCCAGAATCCATCTGTCGTCTTTGAACTATGTCCTTACCATGGTCTTCGCTACCTCATCTTCAGTATTTTTAAAGCTGAAGGTGACGAGTCACTGTGAATATTACTCATATTGCTGCATGAACTATTTCTTAGAGATAGACACAGGTGTTCCTTAACTTGGGAAGACTAAAGAATGATCCATACATGTGAAGGTGGCTCTGAGACTGCCATTCATTCACTCATTCACTTATATACATGCCAGGTGACATCTGAGAACTGGAGGTAGAAGCAAAGGTAAAACCAGTCCCCACTCTGCAGGGACCCCCATGCTCCACTGACCTGCCCCTACTGTCTCCCCATTGTACCTTTCGCCCTGGGAGCTGGAGTCCTGCCCTAAAGTTGTCTGGAGACCTCTCAGTTGATTGAGGCTTTCTTAACCCCCACCCTCCCATTCAGGGCTCTGAAAGCAAATCAAGACTTGAGACACGGAATCAGGAAATTTGAGTCTCTTACCACTTCCCTTTGAGATACATCAAGGTGACCTTGTAGGTCATG
>NW_011479758.1:1145-1775 GCF_000754665.1 Bison bison bison | reverse complement strand
ATTCATTGACCTTCAATGTATGTGGCCAGTGAATCTTTTTTACATGATCTAAAATAAATTACTAATTGGAGATCTTTTATGTGCTAGTCACAAACTTTATTAAAGATATAAGGTGTTGCTGTTTTCCAAGAAAGGTATCAATATATTTTAGAGGGTGTGAAACCTGGTAATTAGACTTGTAAAGCAACAGTAGTTACTCAAAGGTGAAAACAGGTTTATGTGCACTGTGCATTTTGTTCTTAATCATTGTGACCTAGAAGTAGGAAAACAGATGAAGCAAAGAGATGGAAGGCAGAGGATGCTCTTAAATGTACTTGTGAGCATGTGAGTAGTCCATTAACAGTAGTTGACATGGAGAAGGGGTATTTCTTGTTATGTACAAGGCACTGTGCTTAGAATGGGGAGAGTGTAAAAATAAATGAATGACAGACAGGCTTGTGCTCTAGGATACTTCCTAGGTTGAAATTCAAGCTCTACTTTCAGGAAGACTTTGGTTAAGGACCAGCTATCATCAATCAGCCCTGTGATCTGAGGCAGTTTTTTGCAGCCTGAACATCCCAGAACCTCCTCCTCTGAGTCAGAGCAAATCATTTGATTTAGAAGGAATTCTAGGGCTTCCCTGGTGGCTCA
>NW_011479758.1:0-594 GCF_000754665.1 Bison bison bison | reverse complement strand
CTAGAGCCTGGGAGCCCCAACTACTGAGCTTGTTGTGCTCTAGAGCCTGTGAGCCCCAACTACTGAGCCTGTGCTCTAGAGACTGTGAGCCTCAACTACTGAGCCTGCGCTCTAGAGCTTGGGAGCCCCACCTACCGAGCCTGCGCTCTAGAGCCTGGGAGCCACAACTACCGAGCCTGCGCTCTAGAGCCTGGGAGCCCCAACTACCGAGCCTGCACTCTAGAGCCTGTGAGCCCCAACTACTGAACCTGCGCTCTATAGCCTGGGAGCTCCACTTACTGAGCCTGTGCTCTAGAGCCTATGAGCCACAACTACTGACTCTGTGCTCTAGAGCCTGGGAGCCCCAACTACTGAGCTTGTTGTGCTCTAGAGCCTGTGAGCCCCAACTACTGAGCCTGTGCTCTAGAGCCTGTGAGCCACAACTACTGAGCCTGTGAGCCCCAACTACTGAACCTGCGCTCTAGAGCCTGGGAGCTCCACTTACTGAGCCTGTGCTCTAGAGCCTATGAGCCACAACTACTGAATCTGCGCTCTAGAGCCTGGGAGCCCCAACTACTGAGCCTGTGCTCTAGAGCTGTGAGCCCCAACTACTGA
>NW_011479757.1:23083-24177 GCF_000754665.1 Bison bison bison | reverse complement strand
ATGGGTATGAGGTATATACATTGTGAGGAATATAGTCAATAATTATATATTTGTATGGTGACAGAGGGTAAATAGACTTTTCATGGTGATCGTTTTGAAATGTATAGAAATATTAAATCATTCTGTTGTATAACAAGAATTAACACAGTGTTGTAGGTCAATTATACTTCAAAAACAAACTCAGAGGAAAAGAGATCAGATTTGTGGCTACCAGAAGTGGGCATGGGAGGAGAGAAGATTGAATGAAGGTAGTCAAAAAGTTGAAATTTCTAGCTATAAGATACTAAATACTAGGAAATGTACAACAAGATATATATAGTTAACACTGATGTGTGTTATAAATAAAAGTTGTTAAGAATGTAATTTCTAAGAGTTCTCATAACAAGGGAAGTTTTTTCCCCATTTCTTTAATTTGGTATTTGTAGGCGATTATGGATGTTCACTAAACTCATTGTGGTAATCATTTCATGATGTATGTGTCAAATCATTACTCTGTACACCTTAAACATTGCTGCATGCCAATTATTTCTAAATAAAACTTGAAGAAAGAAAGAAATGAAGTTCTGATTCATGGATGGACTTGAAAACTTGCTAAGCGAAATAAGCAAGACAGAAAAGGAAAAATATAGAATAATTCCACTTATAAGGCACATAGAATTGGCAAATTCATTGAGATAGAAAGTAGAAAGGAGGTTGCCAGGGGCCTCACGTAGGGGGAAAAAGGGAGTTACTGTGTAAAGGGTATGGAGTTCCTGTTTGGGATGATAAAATGGTTCTGGTAAAAAATAATGGTGGTGGCTGAAAAACATTGTGAATGCCACCGAATTATACATTTAAAATCATAAAAATGGTGAATTTTACATTATGCATATTTTTCCAGGAAATAAACAAACAAAAACATGGAGTCAGGAGATGGATCGTTATATAAATAAGCCAAAGTTGTCCTCTATTTGGCTTCCCTGATGGCTCAGAGGGTAAAGCATCTGCCTGCAATGGAGGAGACCCAGGTTCAATCCCTGGGTCGAGAAGATTCCCTGGAGAAGGAAATGGCAACCCACTTCAGTATTCTTGCCTGGAGAATCCCATGGATGGAG
>NW_011479757.1:20393-20584 GCF_000754665.1 Bison bison bison | reverse complement strand
CACTGCAGATGGTGACTACAGCCATGAAATTAAAAGATGCTTACTCCTTGGAAGGAAAGTTATGATCAAGCTAGATAGCATATTCAAAAGCAGAGACATTACTTTGCCAACAAAGGTTCATCTAGTCAAGGCTATTTTCCTGTGGTCATGTATGGATGTGAGAGTTGGACTGTGAAGAAGGCTGAGCGCCA
>NW_011479757.1:18407-20078 GCF_000754665.1 Bison bison bison | reverse complement strand
GCCCTCGGACTGCAAGGAGATCCAACCAGTCCATTCTGAAGGAGATCAGCCCTGGGATTTCTTTGGAAGCAATGATGCTAAAGCTGAAACTCCAGTACTTTGGCCACCTCATGCGAAGAGTTGACTCATTGGAAAAGACTCTGATGCTGGGAGGGATTTGGGGCAGGAGGAGAAGGGGACGACAGAGGATGAGATGGCTGGATGGCATCACTGACTCGATGGACGTGAGTCAGGGTGAACTCCGGGAGTTGGTGATGGACAGGGAGGCCTGGCGTGCTGCGATTCATGGTGTCACAAAGAGTCAGACATGACTGAGTGACTGATCTGATCTGATCTGATAGTATCCTCAAGGTTCAACCATATTTTAGCATATGACAAAATGTACTTTTTAAAGACTATAATATTTCAATAATTACCTTAAACGTAAATGGGTTGAATGCCCCAACCAAAAGATGAAGACTGGCTGAATGGATACAAAAGCAAGACCCCTATATATGTTGTTTACAAGAGACCCACCTCAAAACAGGGGACATATACAGACTGAAAGTGAAGGGCTGGAAAAAGTTATTCCATGCAAATAGAGATCAAAAGAAAGCAGGAGTAGCAATACTCATATCAGATAAAATAGACTTTAAAACAAAGGCTGTGAAAAGAGACAAAGAAAGACACTACATAATCATTAAAGGATCAATCCAAGAAGAAGATATAAAAATTATAAATATATATGTACCCAACATAGGAGCACCGCAATATGTAAAACAAATGCTAGCAAGTATGAAAGGGGACATTAACAATAACACAATAATAGTGGGAGACTTTAATACCCCACTCACACCTATGGATAGACCAACTAAAGAGAAAATTAACAAAGACACACAAACTTTAAATGATACAATAGACTAGTTAGACCTAATTGATATCTATAGGACATTTCACCCCAAAATAATGAATTTCACCTTTTTCTCAAGTGCACATGGAACCTTCTCCAGGAGAGATCACATCCTGGGCCATAAATCTAGCCTTGGTAAATTCAAAAAAATTGAAATCATGCCAAGCATCTTTTATGACCACAATGCAGTAGGATGTCAATTACAAGAGAAAAACTATTAAAAATTCCAACATATGGAGGCTGAACACCACGCTGCTGAATAACCAACAAACCACAGAAGGAATCAAAAAAGAAATCAAAATATGTATAGAAATGAATGAAAATGAAAACACAACAACCCAAAACCTATGGGACACTGTAAAAGCAGTGCTAAGGGGAAAGTTCATAGCAATACGGGCATACCTTAAGAAAAAAGAAAAAAAGTCAAATAAATAACCTAACTCTACATCTAAAGCAACTAGAAAAAGAAGAAATGAAGAGCCCCAGTATTAGTAGAAGGAAAGAAATCTTAAAAATTAGGGCAGAAATAAATGCAAAAGGAACAAAGCAGATCATAGCAAAAATCAACAAAACCAAAAGCTGGTTCTTTGAAAGGATAAATAAAATTGACAAACCATTAGCCAGACTCATCAAGAAACAAAGGGAGAAAAATCAAATCAATAAAATTAGTAATGAAAATGGAGAGATCACAACAGACAATCACAAATACAAAGGATCATAAGAGACTACTATCAGCAATTACATGCCAATAAAATGGACAACGTGGAAGAAATGGACAAATT
>NW_011479757.1:15677-15944 GCF_000754665.1 Bison bison bison | reverse complement strand
TATACTAACACATATATATGGCATTTAGAAAGATGGTAACGATAACCCTGTATGCGAGACAGCAAAAGAGACACAGATGTATAGAACAGTCTTTTGGATTCTGTGGGAGAGGGAGAGGTGGGATGATTTGGGAGAATGCAATTGAAACATGTATAATATCATATAAGAAACAAATCTCCAGTCCAGGTTTCATGCAGGATACAGGATGCTTGGGGCTGGTGCACTGGGATGACCCAGAGGGATGGTATGGGGAGGGAGGTGGGAGGG
>NW_011479757.1:13850-15109 GCF_000754665.1 Bison bison bison | reverse complement strand
AAGGGGACAACAGAGGATGAGATGGTTGTATGGCATCACCCACTCAATGGACACAAGCTCCTGGAGTTGGTGATGGACAGGGAAGTCTGACTTGCTGCAGTACATGGGGATGCAGAGTTAGACACGACTGAGTGACTAAACTGAACTGAAAAATCCATTGTGCTGTATATACCACATACATCCATTTATGCTTTATTCATTTCTGTGTCAATGGACATTTGGGTTACTTCTAATCCTTGGCTGATGTGAATAATGCTGTTATTAATGTACGTGTGCAAAAGTTATTTGAGATATTGAATTAATTGGGATATACTGGGTTTGCCAGAAAGTTTGTTCAGAAATGAACTTTTATGTTTTTTCGTAAACCCAATAAATCTAGAAGTGAGATTGCTATATCATATGGTAATTCTACATTTATTTTTTGAAGGATTGCCAAATTATTTTCAATAATGACTACACCATTTTATATTCCCACTAGCAGTACACAAGTGTTACAACTTGTCTATATCTTTGCTGATCAATTTTTTCTCCATTTTTTTTATAGTAGAAACTCTAATGGGTTTGAAGTAATATCTTATTATGGTCTGATTTGCATTTTCCTGTTGATCAGTGATGAAGGCTTATTGTCCTTCTTGTGCTTACTGCCCATCTGTATACCTTCTTTGGAGAAGTGTTTAAGTCCTTTGCCCATTTTTGAATAGGGTTATTTTTTGTTGTTGCTAAATTTTTAGATGTTCATTATATATTCTGGATATTAATCTCATAGCATATATATGACTAGAAAGTATTTTCGCATTTTCTAGTCTGACTTTTCACTCTCTTGATAGTACCTTTTTTATGGCTGCACCTTGTGGCAGGCAGGATCTTATTTCCTCAACCAGGGGTTGAACCCATGCGTCCTGGATTGTAGTGGAAGCATGGAGTCTCAACCACTGGACTGCTAGGGAAGCCCCCAAAGTACCCTTTTATACACAAAACTTTTTAATTGCAATCAAACCCATTTTACTCAATTTTTCTTTTTTTTTTAAATTTTATTTTATTTTTAAACTTTACAATATTGTATTAGTTTTGCCAAATATCGAAATGAATCTGCCACAGGTATACCCGTGTTCCCCATCCTGAACCCTCCACCCTCCTCCCTCCCCTACCCTTCCTCTGGGTCGTCCCAGTGCACCAGCCCCAAGCATCCAGTACCGTGCATCGAACCTGGACTGGTGACCCATTTCATACATGATATTATACATGTTTCAATGTCATTC
>NW_011479757.1:8499-11260 GCF_000754665.1 Bison bison bison | reverse complement strand
GTTGTCCATTTTATTGGCATATAATTGTTGATAGTAGTCTCTTATGATCCTTTGTATTTCTGTGTTGTCTGTTGTGATTTTTGGTGTCATATCCAAGAAACTATGCCAAAGCTAATGTTATGAAGATTTTCTCTATGTCCTCTTCTATGAAATTTATGGTCTAGCTCTTATATTTAGGTTTTTAATCAATTTTTAGTTAATGTTTGTATATGGTGTAAAGTAAATGTCCAACTTCAGTAAGGGCCCATCTTCATTCTTTTGCTGTGGATATTGTTTTCCCAGCACCATCTGTTGAGAAAAACTATCAATTCCCTTTTGAATGATCCTGGAACTTTCATTGATAATGTATTGACTATATACGTCGGGGATTATTTTTAGGTTTTCTATTCTATTCCATCGGTCTATATGTGTGTCATTATACTAACAAATTATTTTGATTATTGTTGATTTGTAGTAAGAGTTGAAATAAGAAAGAGTGAGTCCTCCAACTTGTAATTTAAGATTGTTTCTGGTTATTCAGGATCTCAAGAATTATATTTAATTGAATGATTATAAACAGTATTGTTGTTCAGTCACTAAGTTGTGTCTAACTCTTTGGAACCCCATGAACTACAGCTCATGCCAGGCTTCCCTGTCCTTCACTATCACCCTGAGTTTGCTCAAACTCATGTCTATTGAGTCAGTGATGCCATCTAACCATCTCATCCTCTGTTTCCCCCCTCTCCTCTTCCCTCAATCTTTTTCAGGTTCTTTTCCAATGAGTCGGCTCTCCAGGGTGTTTTCCAATGAGTTGGCTCTTTGCATCAGGTGGCCCAAGTACTAGAGCTTCAGATTCAGTATCAGTCCTTCCAATGAATATTCAGGGTTGATTTCCTTTAGGGTTGACTGGTTCAATCTTGCTGTCTAAGGGACTCTCAAGGGTCTTCTCCAGCACCACTGTTTGAAAGCATCAATTCTTCGGTCCTCAGCTTTCTTTATGGTCCAACTCTCACATCCATACATGACCACTGGAGAAACCATAGCCTTGACTATACAGACCTTTGTTGGCAAAGTGAAGTCTCTGCTTTTTAATATGCTGTCCAGGTTTGTCATAGTATTTTTTCCAAGGGGCAAGAATCTTTTAATTTTGTAGCTGCAGTTACCATCCACAATGATACTGGAACCCAAGAAAATAAACAGTATACATATTTTTATTTCTGTTTCCCTTTGTTCACTACTAGTATATGCCAGCAAATTGATTTTTGTACATTTATATTATATCCTGTACTCATACTGAACTCACCTATTAGTTCTAAGAAGTTTTTTTACAAATTTTTTATTGATTCCTTGGGCTATTGGGCTTATCAATTCAGTTTTTTTTTTTAATATTATTTTATTTTTCAGTCGTATAATTTCCATTTGGTTCTATATATTTTCAATTTCCTTTCTGAGACTTTTTTTCATTTTCAGTTGTATTTGTTGAAGAATTTTAATGATGGCTATCTAAAATCTTTGTCAGACAACTCTAACTTCATTGTTATCTTTGTGTTGATGTCTATTGAATGTTTTTTTCATTTAAGTTGATACTTTATTCTTGGTATGATGAGTAATTTTCAACTGAAACTTATAAATTTTGGTAATTTTTAAATGAGACTCTACAACTTATTTAAGTCTTGTTTTATCAAGCTGACTATGACACTGTTCTGGCAGAGGAAATGTGGGTGCTTCTTATTAGTACCAGGAGGAAATAGAGTTTAAGGCTCCCCACATGGCTTCCACTGACACTCAAGTTGGGGAGGGCCCCCACAGTACTGCTGCATGGAAGTGGGGATTCAAGCACCTCACTAGTGTTACACTGATAGCACTCCAGGTGGAATAGACAGAAGCACTTCATTACTTCTCCCTATGTAAATTCTAATGATGTCATAGGGTGTGGTCTTATTAATTATTGATGGTAGTAAAATTCATGACTACACTAGGTCTCCTCTGATACCATCCAAGTGGGAAAAGGGAAAGAGAATTATCATCAATGAGTGGAGGTGGAAGTCCAGGCTCCCTGCATGGTCTCTACAGATACTGCCAGGAGGAGAGTATCTGGTGGGAATAAAAATCCCAGCTCTCCACTTGACCTTCTCTGACACTACTCTAGGGAGAGGATATAGGGGCATTTGGGTGCATTGTTACAGCTTGGTGAAGGTAGAAATCTAGGCTCTTTCATGACATTTACTACATAGGTAGGGTTACAGTTTATTTTCATACTGTTTAACTAGAAGATAACAGTTTAAAAAATGCTTTGTTTTGTTAGGTTACCCCTTTTTTGATCCTTTGGCTAAAGAGAACTGGCTTCACATATGGATTTCTCTTCTGTCTTCTTGATGTTTCTCCATTGTCAACTTCTTCAGCTCCATGTTTAGCATATATAAAACAAACATGGTAAAACCAAAACCAAAATAAAACAACCCCCCAAACCATGGAACTCACCATTGTGTTTTCCTTTAGTTTTGTGGAACATAGTCAGTCTGCCATCTTCTCTCCCCCTTTTATAACGGCTTAATGCTTTTTTTTTTTTTTTAATAATAACCAAGGGTTTAGATTTACTTAGTGAGAGAAAAACATTCCCATTACATCATTCCCTTACTAGGTATTTTTTGTTGCATTTTGGTTAACAAAAGACACCTACCACTGGTGATATCACTAAAAAGGGTTAAGTAGAGATCACTTAAACTCTGTCCCTTCACTAAAGCAATGCTTAAGCAGGCAAAAATTATAAATAACCAACTTA
>NW_011479757.1:4576-5851 GCF_000754665.1 Bison bison bison | reverse complement strand
CTCTCAAGAGTCTCCAGAATCAGTTAGAAAGCATCAATTCTTCAGCATTCAGCCTTCCTTATGGTTCAACTCTCACATCTGTACATAACTACAGGAAAAACCATAGCTTTGACTCTACAGATCTTTGTTGACAAAGTAATGTCTCTGCTTTTTAATACTTTGCCTAGGTTTTTCATAGCTTTTCTTCCAAGGAGAAAGTGTCTTTTAATTTCATGGCTGCTGTCATCACCCACAGTGATTTTGGAGTCCAAGAAAATAAAACCTGTCACTGTTTTAATTTTTTCCCCATCTATTTCCCATAAAGTGATGGGACAGGATGCTGTGATCTTAATTTTTTGAATGCTGAGTTTTAAGCCAGCTTTTCCACTCTCCTCATTCACCTTAATGTGAGGCTCTTTAGTTCCTCCTCGCTTTCTGCCATTATGGTGGTATCAAATGCATATCTGAGGTTGTTAGTATTTCTCCCAGAAAACTTGATTCCAGCTTGAGCTTCATCCAGCCTGGCATTTCACATGATATATTCTGTATATAGGGACTTCCCTGGTAACTCAGTGGTAAAGAATGTGCTGGTAATTCAGGAGACCTGGGTTTGATCCCTGGGTCAGGAAGATCTCTTGGAAGAGGGCATCACAACCCACCGCAGTATTCTTGCCTAGAGAATCCCATGGACAGAGGAGCCTGGTGGGCTGCAGTCCATAGTGTCACACAGAGCTGGACACAAATGAAGTGACTAAGCAGCAACAGCATTCCAAAGGGAGTTAATCATTTAGTCATGTCCAATTCTTTGTGATCCCATGGACTGTAGCTCACCAGGCTCCTCTGTCCATGGAATTCTCCAGGCATGAATACTGGAGTGGGTAGCCATTCCCTTCTTCAGGTAATGTTCTCAACCCAGGGTTTCCTGTATCACAGGCAGATTTTTAACCATCTAGTCACCAGAGAAGCCAGCAGGACTCTGAATAAAAGTTAAATAAGCAAGGTGACAATATACAGACTGGACATACTCCTTTCCCAATTTTGAAGCAGTCTGTTGTTCCATGTAAGGTTGTAAATTTTGCTTCTTGACCTGCCTATAGGTTTCTAAAGAGGCAGGTAAGGTGGTCTGGTATTCCATCTTTTTAAGAATTTCCAGTTTGTTGTGATCCACACAGTCAAAAGCTTTAGCATAGTCAATAAAGCAGAAGTAAATGTTTCAAACAAGATCTTCATGACAGAGATAACCACAATGGTGTGATCACTCACCTAGAGCCAGACATCCTGGAATGCGAAGTCAAG
>NW_011479757.1:4363-4469 GCF_000754665.1 Bison bison bison | reverse complement strand
ACAACCCTTATGTCAGAAAGCAAAGAAGAACTAAAAAGGTTTGTGATGAAAGTGAAAGAGAAGAGTGAAAAAGTTGGCTTAAAACTCAACATTCAGAAAACTCAGA
>NW_011479757.1:0-554 GCF_000754665.1 Bison bison bison | reverse complement strand
AGAGATGATGGATAGTTGAGAGTTCCTACTCTCAAAAATAGCAAGAGACAGCTTAGGATAAAGATATAAAAACCTTACTAGACATCACGGGATGATTTTGGTCACTCTTTCCTATACAGTGCTAAGAATCTCCATCCATAGTTCTTCAGGCACTCTTTCTATCAGATCTAATCCCTTGAATCTATTTGTCACCTCCATTGTATAATCATAAGGGATTGATTTAGGTCATACATGAGTAGCCTAGTGTTTTTCCCTACTTTCTTTAAATCAGTTCTAATGAGGTGGATGAAACTGGAGCCTATTATACAGAGTGAAGTAAGCCAGAAGGAAAAACACCAATACAGTATACTAACGCATATATATGGAATTTAGAAAGATGGTAACAATAACCCTGTGTACGAGACAGCAAAAGAGACACTGATGTATAGAACAGTCTTATGGACTATGTGGGAGAGGGAGAGGGTGGGAAGATTTGGGAGAATGGCTTTGAAACATGTAAAATATCATGTATGAAACGAGATGCCAGTCCAGGTTCGATGCACGATACTGGATGC
>NW_011479756.1:10085-10697 GCF_000754665.1 Bison bison bison | reverse complement strand
TTTTAACTCTCTACCATGTCCCTAGAATGTAGCACAGGGCCTGGCATGGAATGGGTCTTTCAGTTATTTCCTGATTAATTGAATGAATTAATGAATGGAGGAATGATGAATCTCAGGTAATTCACCTTGCTACCCAGTGTTCTTTCTAGTTGAAAGTAACTTATTTGCATACAAAGATAGTCATTTAATCTTCAGACTACCATTTTCAGTGAATATTTAGGACGTTTACTAATCATAGGACCTTAATCTTGGAGCAAAAAGCCAAGCACCTGCTGTGTTCCAGGCATATTTTTAAATGATTTACATTCAATGTATTCATTCATTACTTCATCAGTTATATCTTGAGTATACCTTATAACAGTAGAAACTATTGTCCTAATTTTACTGTTTAGGAAACTAAAGATGGAAGAGGCTTATTTGTTCAAGACTACACAGCCCCAAGTGGTGAAATGAGATTTAAAACGAAGACTGTATGACTGTAAAAGATATTTTCGATATTATACTGACCCACACAAAGGTTCTGCTTTATTGACTATGCCAAAGCCTTTGACTGTGTGGATCACAATAAACTGTGGAAAATTCTGAAAGAGATGGGAGTACCAGAACACCTGA
>NW_011479756.1:5919-6931 GCF_000754665.1 Bison bison bison | reverse complement strand
CTGAACTGAGATAATGGTTTCTTGAGAACAGGACCTGCTCTCTTTCTTCCATATTATAGGGTACACAAGAGCTGATTAACCCTATTAAATAATGATGTTATAAATGGCTCATTAAGGCAATAGTTTTTCAAGGGCTGATAGATTTCTTTTTTCTGTTTTAAATTATGAAAATATGATAACACATTTACATGAAACTTGGAAAACAAGAACAAAGAACATATAGTAAAGATGTTCTTTGTTCTTTGTAAAGAACAAAGCTACATAGAGTTCCACATATATGTATAATATATGTGGGAACATATGTGGAATATAATATAAAATTATATTATATACAACATAATATAAAATATATATTATATTTTAAAGTAGATAAATTAAGATTTTTAGTTGGAGTTTCAATATCAAGCTCTCAAAAATTAACAGAATGACTATACAGAGAAGTACAAGGATATAGTAGACCCAAAAAGCACTATGAACCAAGTCAGCATAACTTAGATTTATACAATTCTCACACAGGAGTAGGATACAAATTCAAGTTCCCTATAGACTAGAAACTAGGGGACACTGGAATATATTTAGGGACATAAGAGCAGGTGCAAAAATTTTATGATCTAAAGGTACTGAAATCATATAAAGTCTGTTCTCTTATCACTTTGGAATTATATTAGAGATCAGTATAAAAAGATATTTGAAAGTAACCCATATGATTTCAAGTGCAATGTAACATTTATCAAGAGAGATCTTTGACTTAGCCACTGAAAGTCTCAATAAAGTTAAGAGACTGAAAAACCACAGAGGCTGATTGCAGAGAAGAAACGTTTAAATGAGAAACTAATATCAAAATGAGAAATTAGCATCAGAGGTACTTTAAAAATCCCATATATTTGGAAGGTAAATTTTCACTTTTAAATGACGTGTGTATCCAAAAAGCCATAACAAAGAAAATTAGAAAATATTTATAACAGAATAAAAAGAGAATTTACCAGAATTTGTTGTATGCTGAAGCTGCTCA
>NW_011479756.1:4483-5819 GCF_000754665.1 Bison bison bison | reverse complement strand
AGGTATGAAAACAAATAATGGATGCTAGCACAAAATATTGTGAAATTCAAACAAACTCTATAGTTAATAATACTATATTACATGTTAATTTCCTAGTTTTTGCAACATAGTATTTCTTTATAGTCTCAGAATTGGATTAGAAGTTTCAAGCTTGACTCAAATTTCTTTAAAAAAATAATCACTAAGATAATAAACTTTCTAGACTTTTAGGAGTAATACTAGATGCCAGAATACATGGAACCATATCAAAGTTGTGAGTGAATATAAATAAGAAATCTAGCATTCTATTCATACTATATCAAACAAGTGGAATCAAAATATCAAATATTTTTCTAGGCAAAAATCCAACTTTCCTGAAACTTGGACATATGTATTATATTGTACATTATATATATATATATATATATATATATACACTATGTTTTTCTACTATGCTCTTTATAAAGGCTTGAGACAGAACATCTGAAAAAAGAGAGAAATTAGAAAACATAAACTAAATGAAATGGAAGCCTTAAATATGAAATAGAAAAAGTGAAACAAACTAAATAAAAGTAAAAGATCATTATATAGTCCAGTTTTTCTTAAACATGGCTGTTCATTAGAAACACATTTGGAGCTTTGGATAAAAAATACAACACTTGGGCATTTGCATTTTTCAAAAATTCCAAGATAATTCTGATATGCATCTGAATTTTAAAAAGTGATTACAGGTTTTTCTATTAAATAGGAGTTTTAGTGATATACAAGTCTAGTATTTTCTGTTAACCAATCATGATACAATGGTATTAAATGAATAATAGTTACATAATCACAACAGTAAAAGATGTTTGTTAGTTATCAAAAACCATAGCCAGACAAAAAATAAATGATAATTACAATTGCAAGCCATAATGATTAACATAATGAGAAACATGATTAACCTAACAATATAAAATTATTGAATGTAATTTGGAAGGTTAAATAGAGTGATGTGGTAAGGGGACACACAAACATGCACATATTTTCTTCCACTCAGCCAATGTCTTTTGGTTGGTGCATTTAATGTATTTACATTTAGGGTAATTATTGGTATGTATGATCCTAAAACCATTTTCTTAAATGTTTTGGGTTTGTTTTGTGTAGGCTTTTTCCTTCTCTTGCGTTTCCTGCCTAGAGTAGCTCCTTTAGTATTTGTTGGAAGACTGGTTTGGTGGTGCTGAATTCTCTTAACTTTTGCTTGTCTGGAAAGCTTTTTATTTTTCTGTCAAATTTGGACAAGAGTCTTGCTGGGTAGAATATTCTTGATTATAGGTTGTTCCTTTTCATCACTTTAAATATATCATGCCATTCCTCTCTG
>NW_011479756.1:0-359 GCF_000754665.1 Bison bison bison | reverse complement strand
AGCCTTTGCCCTGCTTCATTCTGTACTCCAAGGCCAAATTTGCCTGTTACTCCAGGTATCTCTTGACTTCCTACTTTTGCATTCCAGTCCCCTATTATGAAAAAGACATCTTTTGGGGTGTTAGTTCTAGAAGGTCTTGTACGTCTTCATAGAACCATTCAACTTCAGCTTCTTCCGCATTACTGGTTGGGGCATAAACTTGGATTGCTGTGATATTGAATGGTTTGCCTTGGAAACCAACAGAGCTCATTCTGTCATTTTTGAAATTGCATCCATGTACTTCAGTTTATACTCTTTTGTTGACTATGAGGGTTACTCCATTTCTTCTAAGGGATTCTTGCCCACAGTAGTAGATATAA
>NW_011479755.1:28201-29950 GCF_000754665.1 Bison bison bison | reverse complement strand
CGGATTCTTTACCAGCTGAGCCACCATGGAAGCCCAAGAATACTGGAGTGGATAGCCTTTCCCTTCTCCAGCGGATCTTACCAACCCAGGAATCAAACCGGGGTCTCCTGCATTGAGGGGATGTTTACCAGCCTGGATTCTCTCAGCATTCCCCAGCTACCCTGCCTTCCACACTTTCCTGAATCCATAATTGCCTCTTGCTCTCTTAGTGCTCACTGGGACTCTGGATGGAGGTGTGCCTGCTTCAGAGTTTTAACTCCCTTTTCTTAGAGGCAGCTGAAATAGTGAAAAAAACTATAAAGGGAGACAGGCCTGAGTTTCACTCTGGACTCTGACACTCACTAGCTATGTGCCCTTGGGCTAATGACTTCATGTCTCTGAGCCTCATTTTCCTAATCTACGAAATCAAGATAATAAGAGCTCATTCATAGAGTTGACAGGAGAATTCAATGAAAGAACATGTCTAACAATTGGCATGGTGCCTGGTACATAGTAGGCACTTGGCAAATACTACTCTTTACCTTTCTGTTAGCATGATGAGGTCGCCATGCCCTCCTGGATCCCTCAGAGTCTCCAGGTTCTCTCTCTTCCCCTGATCCACTCCCATGCTGTCTGTCTTCCCTCCTTGACTCTGCTCAGGTTCTTCCTGCTAAGACCTCCCCTATCAACCATGACCTGCTATTCCTCCTCTATCAGTACTCCAAGAGTTTACAGAAATTAAACACATCCCCTGTTCTCACGATCATTAAGAACCATTGGCCAGTAGCCTCCAGAGATTAATCTCTTCCTTTACCTTGAACCCTGTTTAATGGGACTGATGCCTTTAGTAGCTTGGAAACTGGTTTAAGCCTGGATTCAACCAGCAGATCCTTGATTCTAGTTGAGCTGGTACTGGGATGGGAGGGATACTAACTGACAGCTTCCACCAAACTCTGACCAAATGCCTCAAGGACAGGTCATGGCCAAGATCCAGCTTCAATGCAGGCAGAGACATTGGACTTTATTTTACTCACTCGACAACTTTATGAGCTTGAACTTGACAAAGGCACAGCTGGGACAGTGTCAGCCTCATGGGGCTTCATGAGGGGAAGAATGGAACTTCTAATAGCAGCTGTCAGTTTTCTGATGCCTAAGCTCATGGAGCCCTCGTGTTTATACTGCAGTGTAGGCTGCTTGTACCTGAACAACCTGAAGGCCCCAAGCTTCACAGAGCTAGGAAGAAGCAAAAGCATTCATTTGACTTTACTGAATTCCTTGGTTGCGTCTATGTAAACATCAGGCAAGTGATAGAAAAACCAATCTAGTCAAATTAGTTCTTTGGAAGTCAATCCAGATGGTTTAGGTCAGAACTAGAGGGACTTCCTTAGAGGTAGGTTTCTCAAAGCAATGGGCGAAGATGTCATTTATTCTTACAAAGCAGAATGATACATTGGAAGAGAGATGGGTATGGAACTACCTACCAGATCATTTGATGTAGTGATGAGTTGCCAAACCCCAAGTCACATTGTTCTTGTATTTAGTATATTTACAGAATTATTTCCTGTAATCATCTGATCTCTTTGGCCATTCTAATTATAATCTGTGTTACCAGTAATCATCTGATCTCTTTGGCCATTCTAATTATAATCTGTGTTACCAGGAGATAAGGGAGAAGCCGCTTTACCCTTCTTATCCTCAGGGGAGTATTTTTGATATTCCGATTTCAGCAAAGACTGGGAGCAGACAAGATAGGGTGCTAGCTCTGAGCCC
>NW_011479755.1:27035-27539 GCF_000754665.1 Bison bison bison | reverse complement strand
CCCTCCATCTCCCCTGCTCCTTCTCCCTGGCACACAAAGAGCTCCACTGCTTTCCAGGCAGCCCGGTTCAGATTGCTGTAGCAAATATTTCATTTTAGGCTGCCTTCCTGCAGCACCTCTAGAGACTGCCTCCCACGCAGCTGGTGTGCACATTCAGATGGCAAGTGACTCAGGGACAGTGTCAACAGGGTGATGGAAACCATGACAGAAGAAGAAGGTAGTCTGAAGGCAGAAATATCTCCTGTGAGCCCAAGTGCCTACTGATCATGGTTCTCAGCAAGCTGAAAAGGTGCACTTTGGATGATTAGAAGCTTTGCTGAAACTAAAGTTGTTAAGATGGACTTTAGGATTAAGGAAATCAACCCTGAATATTCATCAGAAGGACTGATGCTGAAGCTCCAATACTTGGGCCACCTGATGCGAAGAGCCAACTCATTGGAAAAGACCCTGATGCTGGGAAAGATTGAGGGCAGGAGGAGAAGGTGGTGACAGAGGATGAGATGG
>NW_011479755.1:25672-26935 GCF_000754665.1 Bison bison bison | reverse complement strand
GGAGGATGTGGGAGTAGCTGCCGCTGCCATTGAAGACTCTTGTGGCCTACCTCACATCAATAAAATGTTACTCTCTTTGGTGGTCTCATCCTCCTGGCCTTAGCAGCTTCTTGATATGCTTATTTTGACTCTCTCTGTGTCATATTTTATATTTCTATCCTCTTCTTCCCTTTCCCTCTTGTAAACTCACTTCTTACAGGTTGTTGATTTCTCCCCCTCTATCACGTTGCCAGGGCTTCCCAGGTTGCTCAGCAGTAAAAGAATCTGCCTTTCAATGCAGGAAATGCAGGAGACCCAAGTTTGATCCCTGGGTTGGGATGATCCCCTGGAGGAGGGAACCTACTCCAGTATTCTTGCCTGGAGAATCCCATGGATGGAGGAGCCCAGGGGGCTACAGTCCAGGGGATTTCAGAGAGTCAGACACAACTGAGCGATTGAGCACACACACATACATCACATTGTCCATTCGCCTGTGTCTGATGAAGCCTCCGATTTGATCTGCCAGATTATCCCAGGCATCTCATCAAAATTCAGGTGTACAGCTAGAAGGGATATCATTTGAGAAAATAAAACGGCCCAAGAATCAAAGTTGCATTAAAACAAATGGGCTTCCTAGAGAGGTTCCTAGATCCCATTCACAGGAGGTACACAGGCAGTGGCTCACTGGCCCATTGATGTAGATGTTGGAAGGGAGGGTTTTCGTATCTGATTGTGTCTCAAGAATCCAGCGATTCTAATATAAACCTTAGCAAGACCAAGCCTCTCATTTTACAAATAAAAAAAATTAAGCTTAGAGTTTTGAGGAGATGGATCCATTCACAGGGATAAGAGCCCAGATTTCCTGACTTCTCATCCGGGACTTTCCTTACGATAACATATTGGTGTCCCAGTCCTACCTTTGATCTAGCTTTCCCTGCAAAACTTTCCTGGATTAAATGCATTTTGGCCTAAATTGCTTTCAACCTCAAGTGTAACACCTTATCTTCCAAAAACATTCTACCACCATGACCCCCACACATACACCCATAGCGTGGGGAGGGCATTAACATTTTTATTAAGAAATGTCTTTTGTGCCAAGCTACCAGATGTACCACTGCTGCTGCTGCTGCTGCTGCTGCTGCTAAATTGCTTCAGTCGTGTCCGACTCTGTGAGACCCCATAGATGGCAGCCCACCAGGCTCCCCCGTCCCTGGGATCTCACAGAGTAAGAACACTGGAGTGGGTTGCCATTTCCTTCTCCAATGCATGAAAGTGAAAATGGAA
>NW_011479755.1:23899-25222 GCF_000754665.1 Bison bison bison | reverse complement strand
AACAGAGTCTTGCCTTTGGTGCACTGATATTTGTGGGGGGAAGGTAGCACCCATATAAGAAAACTATGTGAGGACCATTACAAGTTACACAGCAGCAAGGATGCAATTATATGCTTCAAGCTGAAACTGTTGGTAAGAACTTAGGATACATGAAAGGGATAGATTCCCACTATTTATCCATCAGTTTTTTTTTCCCCCACAGTCATTGCTCTACTATCATCATGATCAATAAACTACACTGATGTTTGCCTGCCCTGCTGGAAGGGGAAAAGAGGCGGCATCAGTGGCAGGATAGAGATCAAGGCCACGCATCAGGCAGCAAGTGCTCAAGGCCAAGAATGTTCAGGTACATAGGAGGTACATGCAGAGGAGGCAGTGAAAGCAGAGATCCCCAAGGGCCTGCAGAGAAAGGGAGGACCTTCCCCAAGAATGCTGGTCTCAAGCTGTTTCTTAAAAGAATAGCTAGGAAACAGGGAAGTACAATGTACATCAGGCTGGGAGAAACAATAGAGAAAGGTTTAGTTTACTGCGAGGTTGTAGGAGATAACATTGAAGAAAGAGGAGCCCAGCTGTGAAAGACCACAAGGACACATTAAACAAGGAGGTTGTGCCTTAGCCTACAGCCACTTGAATACAACTGAGGAAGAGGAGAGGGGTAAACTGTACCGGAAAGTCTTTTATTGTAGAAGGATTCATTTGACTTCCAGGTTGTAGTGATCTTGGGGGAATGATCACATCGATGCGCATGTAGAGCCAAAGCCTGGAGCTATGGATTTCAAGAAGAAATGAGTAAAACCACAGCCCTTGTTTTGGTGTGGGTATTTATGGAAAACAATACACTACATTTTAAAAGCAAAGATCAAAGGATGTTGTTTACTTAAAATCAATAGGCAAGTCTTTAGTGATTTGGGATATTTGACCCCTGCTTCCAATTTCATGTTTTAAAGGAAATATAAGAACAAGGCAAATGTTTATTTCTTCTTTTAATTATGCATGAGTAAAACTATCTTATATGACTGGGAATCTCTTTTCTTTTCTAAACCTAAGTATACCTAAAATACTACTTATTGCTAAATTAACAATTCTACAACATTAAACTGAGCACTTAAAAATAAGCTCTTGTCCCTGCCAGTGCAATCCTTTTTATTTTCCATATTCCCTTCCAGACTTAATTCTTATATATAAATTATTTCACATGATTGTCATTACAGATGTTTATGTAACTGTCATTCAGTTCAGTTCAGTTCAGTTGCTCAGTCGTGCCTGACTCTCTGTGACCCCATGAACCACAGCACGCCAGGCCTCCCTGTCCATCACCAACTG
>NW_011479755.1:22938-23129 GCF_000754665.1 Bison bison bison | reverse complement strand
CTCTGCATAGAATTTAAATAAACAGGGTGACAATATACAGCCTTGACGTACTCCTTTTCCTATTTGGAACCAGTCTGTTGTTCCATGTCATTAACACCTACATATTAAATGAATGTGTTTTAATTAAAAACTCATCAAAATAACCCCCAAAGTATAGAGTTTAAAATAAAATGCTGTGCTGGCACTTTTGT
>NW_011479755.1:20172-22838 GCF_000754665.1 Bison bison bison | reverse complement strand
ATGCAGGAGATGTAAGAGACACAGGTTTGATCCCTGGGTCCAGAAGATCCCCTGGAGGAGGGCATGGCATCCCACTCCAGTATTCTTGCCTGCAGAATCTCATGGATCTCTGTCCATGAGCCCAGAGGGCTACAATCCATAGGGTCACAAAAGTCAGACATAACTGAAGGAACTTAGCTCAAAATCATGTATTCTGTTCAAAGGCCTACTAATATTTAAAAACTTTTGATTTGACATCCCAAGAACATACACTGTTGATATATTTAGGATCATTACACTTTTCATAAAGATATAAAATAGTCTTTATGATCTGGACCTAATATGGGCAATACTTATTTAATGTTTCCAATAATTACAGTAGTTGTATTTATTATGTGTTTATCAATTGCCAGGCACAGGTGCTAAGCAACTTACACACTTTAATGATCTCACTAATTCCTTAACAGCATCCTAATGTTGTTGGTATTATCCTCATTTTACATGAAAGGAAACTAATGCTAGAAAGATTAGCGATGTAGACAAGATCACAAAGTTCAAAATAGCAAAGGGGGATTTCAGATTTAAGTTGGCCTCATTCCTGTGTCTGAATTTTTAAACTGGCTCTCAAGATAATATTTTTAATTTTAGCTGGAAAGGAGCTATTTTGTTCCTCTTATGTTGTGCCTCAGTCCCAGCTTCCAGGTAACGTTTTGTTTCAGTAGCAGCAACCCTATAGAATCCTTGATCAGAGCCATCAGTGGGTCATGACAAACTCTGCGGCTAACACTAAAAGCATGCATCCCAGGGAAAGTGGGCGCATTAAGAAACTGTCCTGGCCATGCCTTTGGAGAATTCTATGTAGTAGGAAATTGCTTGTTCCTCCAAGATGTTGACCCCAGGTTCTGAGCTCCTGGAAATCACTTACATAAATTGTGCATTCTCAGCTCTCCGTAATACAATACCTGTTGAAGTTAGGGGATGGGGGAGGTATGTGACTAAATACAGCTTCCATGCTGTTAGTCTTTTGACAGATATTCTCTGAGTACCTACTATTTGTCTGCCCTCATACTTGATCAACTCTTGTCACTCTCATCTGTGTTTGCACAGATGTCTCCTATTTCTTTTATTGGAGGGACACTTATTCTTTTCATCTTACTTTTTGCTTATTTCCTTGGCAGTTTCTCGTAGGCAGTCTCTGGTCATTTTCCTAATGGAGTAGTCCCTGAGAAAAAATCTTCTGAACACTCACAGTTAGTGCTCTGGGTGGGGCCGGGGCCAGCCGCCAGGCAAGCAACCTGTGTTGTCACAGGGCCTGTGATTAGAAGGGCCCTGGACTTGGTTGACTGCTCTGTTCTTGATGTCTTGAAGTGCTTATGGATTTTTGAACAAGGAGCCCTGTATTTGCATTTTGCACTTGGCCTCACAAACTATGCATCTGGCCCACTGAATCCAGGGGGAGCTGTGCTCACATGCAATCCTTTCCAGTCCCCCTGCCCCAACCCCCACTCCTCCACCGATCCCACTTGTTGGACTGAAGGTGAATGTGAAGATGAATGGCCAGTTCACCTTGCTAAATGGTAGTCTGCACTCCAATAACCAGTGTCAAACAACTGAGTTACATTTTGAAAGTCGCTCTGCGGTCAGACATCCTTTAGGTATAGAATGGTAGAGTCAGAAACATGACTTACATTTAGCTCTACCACTTAGGAGATGATCTTAATAAGTCACTTAATGTCTTGGGGCCTCAGCTTTTTTTATCTGTTAAATGGAAAGAAGTATCTGCCTTACAGACAAGGTATCTGCCTTATAGAGACAAATGATAATGCATATTTGAATATATTTGAGTGCTATTTGGGCTTCCCAGGTGGTGCAGTAGTAAAGAATCCACCTGCCAACGCAGGAGGCAAAGGAGACCCAGATTTAATCCCTGGGTAGGGAAGACCCCTTGGAGAAGGAAATGAAACCCCGCTTCAGTATTCTTGCCTGAAAACCTCCATGGACAGAGGAGCCTGGTGGGCTACAGTCCATGGAGTCGTAAAAAATCGTATGTGACTGAACATGCATGCATGAGTGTTATTCAAGCTTTGGGGAGCAGGGTAACTTTATTCTTCCCAAGATTTATGTACAATAGCTAAAATTTTTCTATTTAACAGAATAAGCAGGAGTGATTATTTTAAGAAATAACTTTTGGAGCTAGGGAATCCACAAAGAAATAGATCAAAGGAAACATAAAACTTTGCAGAGAATGCGTGATATTTCTGCTGTTGGAAACTATCAAAATGATTAAATAACCACTGTTATATTTTCAAGTTCTTGTGCAGTTCTCATTATTTTAAATAACAATTAAGATCTCAGGAGCATCATTTCTCAGCTACAAATCTATTGTCTTTCTGCACATTAGCCTAACACTTCAAAAATTAGACCTGGAAATATTAGGGAGGAATTTGCAACTATGTGTCTAACTTCCTAATTGCTTATCTTCATCTTTCTCTTGTCCTTCTATTTGTTGTCCTTCTATTTGATATTAAATTCTTGTCATTGTTTAAAAACAAGAAAAAAAATTGTTTAAAATAGTATTGCTCCTGTGTGTCAGAAGCTGCTGTCAATCTTCCACCCCCCCTCCATTTCTACCCAGATATGGGCAGTTACCCTGGCGTAACTTCTATTAAAAGCTTAAAAAAAAAAAA
>NW_011479755.1:19528-20072 GCF_000754665.1 Bison bison bison | reverse complement strand
TGTACTCACCAGAACTGCCAGTCTTCTATCCTGTTAGCTAGTATGAGGTGGAGAACCTAGCCATTTTTGATGGTTGTGCTCTTTTTTAAAAAAAAATTTTTTTTGAAGTTTACTTGTTTCACAATGTTTTGTTAGTTTCTAGTGTAAAGCAAAGTGATTCAGTTATCTGAGTGTGTGTGTGTATACATATATTGGGTTGCATGTCGAAAAGAATATGAAAAAGAATATATATGTGTGTATATATGAAAGTGAAAGTGTTAGTCATTCAGTCGTGTCCAACTCTTTGCGACCCCATGAACTGTAGCCCACCAGGCTTCTCTGTCCATGGAATTCTCCAGGCAAGAATACTGGTGTGGGTAGCCATTTCCTTCTTCAGGGGATCTTCTAACCCAGGGATCAAACCTGAGTCTCCTGCATTGCAGGCAGATTCTTTACCACTGAGCTGCTATGTACATGTATATGTGATGTATATTAGATTGGTCAAATATTTGTAACATCTTTTGGAAAATCCACAATGAACTTTTTGGCCAACCCAATATATGTA
>NW_011479755.1:15704-19322 GCF_000754665.1 Bison bison bison | reverse complement strand
CCCTTCCCCCCTGAGAGAACAGAACGACAAGTCTGTTCTCTATGTGTATGAGTCTGTTTCTGTTTCATAGTTAAGTTCATTTGCATCTTATTTTAGATTCCACATATTAGTGGTATCATATGGTACTTGTCTTTCTCTTTCTGACTTAGTATGACCTCTAGGTCTATCCACATTGCTCCAAATGTCATTTCATTTTTTTTTATGGATGAGTAGTATTCTATTGTGTGTGTGTATATATATATACATGTACGTATATTTGAAGGTCATGCTCTTAAATAAGCTTTCTCTTATCCTCCATGGCTGTTTTAACCATTTTCTGGAAAGTTGGCTCATCCACTGATTTAAATAGTAAGTTCATTTTTGGGTGCATTTGCTATATTTCCAGAATAAAGTGCATAATATGCATTCCTGATTTACAAGCTGGGCTTTGTATCTATTTCTTCCAAGTCTAGAATTTGCTTCTTGGTTAAAAACATCATATTTCCAATTTAGTAGAAAAATAGATGGGCCGTATGCTGCTCCAAAAGTTTAGGAAGGGGATATCTCACAACCACTGCTCGGGCTAGTTCATCCCCAAGCAGCTCATCTTGGAGGTGGGCAGCCTTGCCTAATCTGTGTACAAATGATCCCAACACCCAAGCAATACATACCATTTGGCCATTAAGATGGTCAAAAACATTGATCAGCCATTTGTGGTTCTGTTTTGCTTATCATATACACATGGCTACACAGCGTAAAATTTAAAGTTAAAAAGCAATTTTACAGTTCTTTATATTTCGTTTCATTTTGTCATATCACCAAGAACCATTCATAAATGAATCTTCATATTCCTATGGCTTAGCTTCTGGTCTTATCACAGATCCTGCCTTAGCACTTTGGCTATTTAAAAAAAAATAGGCAATAACCCTCTTGGATTAGTGTCCTGTGAGGTGTTTCACTAGATCTGTCAAACTCGCTTTCTCCCTAATACTCCAAGACTGAGAGATTGGAGTACTTTGGAAGGGGTTGTGCAGTCTTAAGCAAAATATACCTTCATTCACAATATTAATGACAAAAGGGAAGCAAAATGCAGTGATTCCATTTGCCTTCAAACCAGCAAAGGGACTTTGTTTCTGACTGGCTGCTACTGACAGCAGGGCCAGAATTGTGTTTGATGCTCAAGGAAAAGATGACCCCACCCACCCTAGGAGGCTGGCTGCCCAACGTCAAAGACAGACCAGAGTGCTGGAAATGCTGGGCTCTACCAAAGACCCAGGCAATCTGCTTCTCCTCCCCAGGCTCCCATTTTTGCAGCTGTAAAAGGAAGTCCTCAGAATGAGTGGGTGTTGACAGGGAGGTGACAGGTAAGAGACTGTAGAGAATTGTGGCAAAGAGCAGGGGCTATGGAGCCCGGTAGCCTGGGTTCACACTCTGGCTCTGCCATTTACTGGTTAAGTGGCCTGAGGGAAGGTATTTAAGCACTCTGTGCTTCAGTTTCTTCATCTGCAGAAACCGGGAGGTAGTAGTGCCTACTTCACAACATTGTTAGGGGAGCAAAATGAACACATGCATGGAAAGACCTTAGCACATGGTAAATGCTCAAGAAATTATAGCTATTTATCGGTGGTCTGCCAGCTAAGAAAGATCTAGAATTTCTGATTAGGATGCTGTCTGATTCCAGGGTCCCAGAAAGCCCCAAATATCAAGCTTCCCTAGTGTCCCTCAGCCATCCCACTACTGAATACTAAGTCTCTCTCCTTCAAAGTTCCCTCTCCAGGCCCCATCACCATACACACCACACACATCCTACCCCCTCCCTTCACAGTGCTTTGCCCAGACAAACAGGACATCCACAGACACACAACACACACAGGCCCAGGATAAAACACTTCCACACTCTTACATCATTCCAAGGAGGCGCTCACATACATTTTCCACACCACACATTACACAAAGCTCTCTCTTCCCTTTGACTGACTGAGACCTCATTACCAGAAGTTCAGATCCCTTCTCTTTCCAACTCTAAAGTGAAATGAAAGTTGCTCAGTCACGTTCAACACTTTGTGACACCATGGACTATACCGCATGGAATTCTCGAGGCCAGAATACTGGAGTGGATAGCCTTTCCCTTCTCCAGGGGATCTTCCCAACCCAGGGATCGAACCCAGCTCTCCCGCACTGTAGTCGGATTCTTCCAACTCTATATGGGCACCCAATAACAGAAAGAGTCCCTTTCCGGATCGTAGTTGCTGCCATAATCTCTGCTTCAGAGGTCAGTGCAGAATTATAGCATCAAACACCTGTCATCCAGATTCTGTTTGCTGAGCCTCTAGGCAGCTTCCATGGCCAGTGTATACTGGGAGCTGCTGGAACACAGAAATCGTGTTCTTCCATGGGTTGAGGTCTGGGACTAATTATTGGGCCAGAAGAACATAGCATGTGTGGAGCTCTAACTTATTTGGATAGTTTGAATTCTCCACGGCAGTGGTTCAGGTGTCAGGCCAGTCACGGAGAACAGTGGGAAGCCGGAAAAAGCAGCTAGCGCTGGAAATTTGATTTAAGCAAATGGGTCCCCTGTCTTCCAGCTGCCACCTTGCACAGTGACCATCTCTTCAAGGTTATGGAACCTGTATGGAGCACCCTCTAGCCTCAGATTTCCTCTCAGTCTGTAAAAGCTCTTCCTCCCCACTGCCCTGTCAGGTGAGGCACTAGAGCTGTGATGCAGGGGTCGTGGTGCTCCGGCAAAGACCCAGGCTCCTCTAGACCACAGTCCTGCTGGGAGACTTGTGCCAGACACATGTCTGCTTCTCTCTGGGTAGCACTTTGTCCATCAGCTATGGAAAATTAAAGGCCATGTTCTTGCACTTCCTCTTTGGTGAGTTGTCTGAGATGATTATTTGAGCTCTGCTCACTTATTTCGAAGACCACACAAGGTTCCATCCTGGATTTGAAAAGTAGCCCTGACCTTGGAGCTGCCCCTGGACCTGTAGTTATCCCCTGAAGCCAAGAGGATTCACTGATCAGAGCATTGAGTAAGGGGTGGAGCTTAAGAGCCTTTACCACTTATAATTGTAAAGCCACCCTGAAGAGATCAGATGTCACCTTCCACAACTAAAGACACCTGTAGGCAGAAGCCAGGACTAGAGAGCCCAGACCCAGCACAGAGGGAAGGGAGGGGATTGGACTTGTCGGTGGAGGGCTCAGCTTCTGGTCCTGCTCTGCCACCCATCTGCCGAGTGACCCATTCACATCTCGTCTCAGGACCCTTGGTGATGGTGGTGGTGGTTTAGTTGCTCAGTCATGTCTGACTCTTTTGTGACCCTATAGACTGTAGCCTGTCCATGGGGATTCTCCACACAAGAATACTGGAGTGGGTTGCCGTGCCCTCCTCCAGCAAATCTTCCCCACCCAGGGATCAAACCTGCGACTTCTGCATTGCAGGCAGTTTCCTGCATCGCAGGCAGGTTCTTTACTGACTGAGCCACCAGGGAAGCCAGTCTCTAAGGTCTCTTCCAATTTTGAGATTTTTTTTTTTCCTCCCTCAGGCTTTTACATAGCGTATAACCTATTCTAGAGTTATACACTCTGTCCCTAGTCCTGATCCAGTTTTTTGTTGCCAGGGGAAACAGGCCTGCAGAC
>NW_011479755.1:12420-15604 GCF_000754665.1 Bison bison bison | reverse complement strand
CTGCAGACGTGTATGATGATCCTTACTGCCCACACCAGTCACCAAGTGCACATCCATCCTCCGTCAGCAGGGTCACCTTTGTGTCTGGACGACAGCACATTCACATTATTCTTGATGGGCTAAGAGCACCATTGACTACCTGACAGACAAAAGGCAGTGGGTCCTTCATGACTGCATTATGTGCTCCTACTGCCAAGGAAACTGACTATCTGATCACATGAGCTGGTGGATATGGAAGGGCTGTGTAAAATATAAAGTATGGTAGAAACGAGAGTTGCTACTAAAATAGTAAAACACTTATCCAGTGTTATGCTGTGGCTACTTCTTGCCATTCTTGTTGAAATAGGTAATTAATCTTAGCATCTACCTAACCACAGAAAGATTATTTGATGTGTTGTTTCTATAAGCTCCTTCTTACCTAAGTGAAAGGAAAAAAAAGTTATTTAGCATTTTTAATCCTGGGGCACTGAATTCGGTTTCAGTCAGTGTTTTTTGACCTTCCTTAATAAGAAAATGCCAGCTTTTCTAGCCTGTAATCTGGTTATCTAATACCTTGCTAAAGTGATTAAAATTGATTAAAATGAGGAGGGAATGCTCTTTTAAAAAAAGAAAGAAAACAGAAAATGATTGGATTTCTATGCCTTAGGTTATAGTTAAGGAAAGATTGAATTAACTTGATCTTGATTGAATAAAGGACATTCTAAACAATTTTAAACTTATTCCAAGTCTGAGCACTGTTTCCTGGAACGCTTCAGCACAAAATGTCACTGTCACTTTTATTTTGTAAGTGCACATATCTTTTAATGCATAGATAATGTACTTTATAGAGGCTCTGTGAAGAGCATTCACACACACGCATAGATATTTATTTACAACTGTTTTGCCAAACCAAAATAGAAAAGGCTTCCTTGACTTTCAAGCACTTGCATTTTCCAATTTGAAGACAGAGAATTATGACTGCAGAGCACCTCATTTACATAACCAAGAGGTGGCAGTATTACATCCATTATGTATTCATTGCACCATGTATCATTAAACAATAAAAAAGTGAAATCTGTAAATACAAATATGTGACAAATATTTCGGTCTTTTTAAAATGGCTGCTTTAGTGATAGCCACTAAAAACATTCATTAAAGTGTGATGTTTCCTTGTAAAGAACAATCACTGCCTCCTCCTCCCCCCCAAAAAAAATATCAAAGCTAGAAACCACAATTTATTACTACCAGTGAGTTTATAGCAGCTTTGGGAATCCATACACATCCCCTTCAGTAATCACTTGTTTTCTGGTAAAACATTTACCTCCTTCCCAAATATAGATGAAAATCAATTTTAAAAAATCACACAATTCTCCAAAGTAAAAACTTCTATGTAAAAAAGCAATTTAGAATGAAAGTCAAAGAGTCGAATATAAACAGCATCCTACAAACTGGCTATTATTACAGAAAAATAACTATTTAAAATCAAACCTTTTGGTGACCTCCCAAGATTGTTTTGAGCATCTGCTAAATTATACTTTATGACTTGTGACTTGGGTTACAGTCCAATTAAATTTTACCTAAGCTACCTGAATCTGTTCTATTTTGGGTTTTCTATTTCCAACCAGTATAGGAGCTTGAAAAACAATAACAGCAGAAGTAAAAAAAAGAAACATTTAAAAACTGGAACTATTGGGTCACCAGTTTCTTATAAGACTACTCTCAGTAAAAATCAATACCATAAATATATCTGAGCAGTGAGGGATGGATATTTGGAATAGCAGTTCTTAGAAAAGTAGTTTAAATAGAAATTGAGTACATCCGGCCTTTTAGAACATTAGGCAGCTCAAACTTTCTGTCACTTGTAAGAAAGTATGTTATTTTAAACCATGAACTACATAATGCAAGATCTCTAAATGCTCACCATCCCTAGAACTAAACCATTTGGAAATACCTTTATTTAATTTATATACTTATGCTACCTACTAGAATCAGCCCACAACCTAACATCTAGAATATTTTGTTGAACAAGTTCTAAAAGTTACCTAAAAACAAGTAAAGGGCATTTAGAGCCTTAATATCTGACACACACTCAAAATTACCAATTTCTAAAAGAAATATTCTAAGGAAGAGTCATGAGATCCACGTTTTAATTGTGGGCACTTGAATATTTTAGATCTGTCCTTTTTATTTCTTCTTCTGTATTTAATTTTTCAGCAATTGTGGTTGAAAATGGAGAGTACTGAATATTTTTTTTTCACATACGGCACAAACAGCAAACATTCTCTCAGTGTCTAGACTGAGAACCTAGTCTGGGACAATTCAATCTATGGACAGGATTCAAAGAGCACACATGAGGATTATGTAGTGAGATGATAGAGAGGAGTGGTGGTGTGCCAGTGGCCACATGAGTAGATCAAATACTCCCTTCCAATAACTTCAAAGTGGGCAAGGCTTTTAATTTCTGAAAAGGGCTGAGGGAGTTCATTTAATTCTTAAAGTCACCCCTAAGAAATCTTCCAGTTTCATCACTTTGTGGACGAATTTCTAGTCTTGATTTCATTTTTAATCAAATCAGATCCAATCTGTTGTCATTTCCTCCAAAATGAAAATTAAATTGTACTTTAATGTCATAATTGAATTTGTATTCTCTTTTGTGGTTGCATCATGACATTTGATGTCTCATCAACCCCTCACTTTCCTGTGTATCCAGATACTCCCCACCCCAACCCCCTGCCTCTGTTTTTCCTCCTTACTAAGAGATTTCTTATTCCAAGGAAAGATACATGTTGGTCAAGAGAAGAAGGAATCAACAAGAATACTATCAACATTTATTCATTTATTTACAGCATGTCAGGTACTCTACTAAAGAGCTTTACACTGATTTGCTTATGTAATCTTCACAAGGCCATTTCAGGTAGATATTGTAATTATCCCTCTTTGAAAAAGTAGAACACTGAAACTCAGAGATGTGAACTGACTTGCCTAAAGTCACACAGCTGGTAAATGCCAAAGATACAACATTATTCTTTTTAAAGGAGGCACCATCAGCACCAATAACTTCCATTTACTGAATTGCATTATGTGTCAGATACCGTCCTAAGCATCTTACTAGCATCAGTTTTTGTAATCCTCACAGGGGCTGACATTATCTCCACTTTGCTGCTGCTAAGTCGCTTCAGTTGTGTCTGACTCTGTGCCACCCCAT
>NW_011479755.1:8277-12320 GCF_000754665.1 Bison bison bison | reverse complement strand
ACCAGGCTCCTCCGTCCATGGGATTTTCCAAGCAAGAATACTGGAGTGGGGTGCCATTGCCTTCTCCACTTTATCTCCACTTTAGAGATAAGCAAATGGAGACACAAAACTTATGTAACCTGCATAAGGGCAAATAGACTGTAACCTGGGATTCAAGCCCAGCTCTCTGTTGACTCCAAAACTCTTAAATGTCCTGCTCGAAAATACACAGAACTGCAGGTGGGCTCCAAGGATGACTCAGTTTATGAAAAGCATACTCAGATAATTCATGGAGCTCTTCAAAGATGCAAAATTTGACTTTATACTTCTGAGTGATAGCTCCCCTTCAAAAGTAGAGCCAGGGACTCTCTCTGCACAGAAACTCACTTTTCCCCTTTACTCAGTGTAGTGTTGCATTCTGTCCTGTAAGTAGGAGTCAATCCAGAAAGAAACCTGCTCCTGTCAACCTTCTGACTCAGAAAAATCTTAATCGACCAGTTTCATCAAGAGAGTTGAAGATCTTGCCCATATAAATACCACTTACAGATATAAGTGATTTCTTGCCAACACTTATACCATCAAAGCACCATACTAGTAATGAATCCCTTTGTTTTATTTTTATTTTTTTTTCTGTTTTTTTTTAAATTTTATTTTATTTTTAAACTTTACATAATTGTATTAGTTTTGCCAAATATCAAAATGAATCCGCCACAGGTATACATTCTTTGGAGTGGTGCTGGTTGAAGAAGGGCCTGAATATTTGCATATGAGGGGACAGATCATTGAAGAGTAAGATCTAAGAGATCCAAAGAAATGAATTAGAAATGGGAGAATTTCAGACACACTTTATGGATTGTAATGCAAACCTAGGACTACAGAGCATCTTTTTTCTCAGAAAAAAAAAAAAAAAAAGCTTCTTGGCACTAATGCATCATGAAGCAGAGCTATCTACAAAAGACCACAATTAAAAAAATCTTTCTTTTACTTTGTACTAAAGAAATGATTTCTATCTTAGTCTCCAAAGATTAAAAAGGCTCATGTGCAAAGATAGAGACATCCATGTCTTGAATTATTAAAGTTGTCAGTCCCTATTTTTAAAAAGTCAAATTAATGTGCAGTCCTGGATGTCTGAGCCTCATTTCCACTTGTAGGAGACAGCAGGAAGGATGCTGGCTCCCTCTCTCCATTTCTTTGTTAAGTAATGAACAATCTGAAATGATGAATTATTTGTAATCAACCTGTCCATTAAAAAAAAAAGTCTAAAGAGGAACACAATCATCATCAGTTGAAGTTTGGGTTCAGTAGCACGCTTGTCTTTGGAAAGATATTAATAAGTATTAAATCTTATCTGTTGGTGTGTGCATTAGAAATTTATTGCAAGCTAGTCTGCTGGCTTTGCCCTATGCTATGCTGTATATTGCTGGTATGTATCATGAAAGAGCTTAGTGATATGGTCTTACCTCAGAGACTTTCTGTTTAAGCATTGTACCCATGAATATAGGCTATTTCAACCAGAGTAAGTATCATGAAGATAAGACTTTAAGTCAAAGTCTCTCTGACCTGGGGCAAATTACTTAACCATCGTGCCTTAGTTTTCTTTTGTATAAAATACAGTGTTTGATTCATTCATTCCACAGGAGTTTTGGGTAGCTATTATATGCTCAGCACTAAGGCTGTCCTGGTAAACAAGACAAAGACTTTGCCTTCATGCTGCTTGTAGTCTAAGTGGAGAGGAATCCAATAAATATATAAACAAATAATAAAATATATAATTTCACAGAGTAATATTTCTATGAAAAAATAAAGTAGAATAGAGGAATAGAGAAGGATGGGTAAAATGGATGGACTGTCTTTTTGATAGAATGTTCCACAAAGGCTTATTTGAGGTAGAGACTTCTGAGCAGAAACCCAAATAATATAAAGAATCCAGTCATGCAAAAATTTAGTAGAAGAGCTTTCCAGGCAGAAGTAGACAGAGCAAAAACTCTAAGGTGAATTGCTTAATATGTTGGAGGTACAGGCTGGAACACAGGAAAGAAAACTGGGAGCAGTAGGAGATATGGCAAGATCATAGAGGGGCTTCTAGGCCATCGTAAGACTGTGGGTTTTTTTTCTAAGTGTGATAGGAGGTTGCTTGGGACTTACATTTTTTGGAGACAATTCTGTCTGCTCTGCAGAGAAGAAACTATAGGGGAGCAAGGGTGGAACAGAGAGCAGTGGGGAAACTATTATAAAAATCCAGACAAGAAATGATGTTGGCTTAGACCCAGATTATTTTTAGCAGAGGTGGTAAGAAACAATCAGATTTGGGACATTATTTTAGAGGCAGAGCCAACACAATTTCCTGATGCTGGGAGGGATTGGGGGCAGGAGTTAGAAGGGGACAACAGAGGATGAGATGGCTGGATGGCATCACTGACTCAATGGACATGAGTTTGAGTGAATTCCGGGAGTTTGTGATGGACAGGGAGGCCTGGCGTGCTGTGATTCATGGGGTTGCAAAAAGTCGGACATGACTGAGCGACTGAACTGAACTGAAAGAAGATGTAAATGAAAAAGAGAAGAGATCCAAGGGCTGAACCTGGGTCACTTGTCCATTAAGAGATTAAGTAGGTCAGGTGTGAATCAAGAAAGGAAACTGGGAAGGAACAGCTAGTGAGGTAGGAGGAGAAATAAAAGAGATTAGTACTTCACAAGGCAGGAAGAAAGCAATAAATTGTGTCAAATTTTGCTAAGAGATGAAGTAAAAATGAGAAATGGGAATTGACCAACAAACCTAGCCACATGGAGATTACTGAGAAATATTGAGTTGGCCAAAAATTTCATTTGGGTTTTTTTATTTGTAAGATAAGAAAAAGTTCATTTAGGTTTTCTCATCTTACAAAAAACTCAAGTGAACTTTTTGGCCAACCCAATATAATACTAGAACGTATTAATTATATATATTAAAGGTGGTTGCTGAAGAATGTTTCACAAAAGCCTATTAGAGTTGGCTGAGGAGACAGTGGAAGGCAAAGGAGAGGCAATGAGTATAGACAACTTGTATTTTTAGAAAATTTGCTATGAATAGCAGCAGAAAAATGATGTACTGGTGATGCTGCTCTCACTTGATTATAATGAAGGTGCTTTGCAAACTTAAATTGATATACCAGTAATTAGGTTTATGATAAAAGGTAATTACTTCTTAATATCTATAAACTAGCAAATTCACTTTATGTGTCACTATGTACTCACTCTTTGCTAGGGTTTATTAATGTTTTTAATTGGCCACTCTCATGTTTACTCTAAGCACACGACAGTCTTAACTGAGTTAGGCACCCCTTAATATGAAGCACAAACCTTTCACCACGTGCTCATTGGTATTGTGGATGCCTTAATTCACTGAGAGACGGAATCTAAGAGAATATCTATCATTTTCCTATCAGCTTATATCTTCTGACATATAGACTACCCAGAAGGACTACACTTTCTCTTCAGTCTTCCATAGGAGCATAAGATCTGTGAGGAAAATAAAATAAGATGAGTCAAAGTTCTGGAGAGTGGCTTGTGGTCAGTGTCTCCATTATGGAAAGAGATGCATCAGATTAAAGAACAAAACATATCTTGATTTCATTTTTTTATGAGACAATGATGGAAAGGAAAGGGAAATAAAACTTGCATTGAAATGAAACTTTCAAAAAGACCTGAGGGATAGACATGTGATTGTAATTTTTTTTCATTTCAAGGTGTTTAAGAAGTTCTTTAGAACCTGATTCCATTCACTTAAAAAATGGAGATAGAGGAGGAATTTATGCCAATAAGTGGCTGACAGTATTAATTAGTTCTGGAAGTTCTGACTATCACCAATATTCTCTGTATTCTCAAATGATACTTAGAGTGAAAGAGAAACAGAATTTGACCTAAGGCAAAGTAAATATTGACTGCCATTTCAAGGGTTTATCTGGCAGACTTGATAAAAGCGAAGGATGCCCAGTGTACCAAGGAGAGAAAGAGCTCCTGACTCCAGGTACAAAGTCTGTAGTCACCACCCACAGCCATTCAGGTCAGGAAAGGGAGCTCTCAGT
>NW_011479755.1:4995-6099 GCF_000754665.1 Bison bison bison | reverse complement strand
AGAGGGAGACTTCTAGTCTTGCCTTTGGAAGCTAGGTCCTGAGCCCTGATCCAGCTCTCCTTATCATACATGGAAACAGAGGTAGGGAGAAGAGCAAATGCCCCCAAAGAGAACAAGCAATAAACATATGTATGCATGTACCCAGTGACCCTTTCCCTAGCTTGTTAATCAGATAAATCGTTTTTCCTCCCTAGGAGAGGAAAAGTAAGAGAAAAAGAGAAGGGCTAAAAGGCTTCTTTGATACTACTTCCTCCTGAAGAGTGGAGCAAAAGTTCTCTCATGGGACTATGAGGACAGGGGAACTGGGTCCACGCCAACAAAATATTATAACCATGACTATACTAGAGTTATATTCTTTATCCTTTATTTTTCACTTTTTATGTCTTAAGTATTTTCTGTGTTATTTACCTTGTCTTCCAAATCATAATTATAATGACTGCATAATGTCTCATCCTTTAGACTATTACTGCTTCACCAGATACTTTACCTTTATTAAATATTTAGATGGTTTCTTATTTTTCTACCCTAGCTAACACTTAAATGGACATTTTTATGACTATGGTTTATTTTCTCCTTTTGGATTACTTCCTGAGGTTGAATTCTCAGAAGCAAGATTACTATGCCAAAGGCTATACATATCCAAACCCAAAATGTTTATCCCAGCCTACACTGCCACCAGTGACTTAGGCATGTGCCAATTTTACCACAGCATTGTGTAGTCAATAGCATTTTGGTTTGACTAGTTTAATGGCTATAAAAAGTACTTCATTAATGTTCTCTTTTTTACTTTGTTTCTTGCTAGAAGGTTTAAACATTTTCCCATATGCTTGTTTACTAATAACACTTCCTTTTATAAATTGTTCATCTACATTGCCCACTTATCTATTGAGTCTCTTAATGTTTTTTCTTAGCAATTTGTATGAGCTTCTTAGATTATAGTCCTTTGTCATATTTACTGGTAATTTTTTCTCATCTGTTTTTTGCCTTATTATTTTAACCATTTTTATGTATATGTAGAGGTTTAGATGGAGAAGGCAATGGCACCCCACTCCAGTACTCTTGCCTGGAAAATCCCATGGATGGAGGAGCCTGGTAGGCTGCAGC
>NW_011479755.1:4135-4895 GCF_000754665.1 Bison bison bison | reverse complement strand
ACGACTGAAGTGACTTAGCAGCAGCAGCAGAGGTTTAGAATTTATGGAGTCTACATCAGCCTTTTCTTCATTGTGAATTCTTCAATGGTTTCAAAGCTAATAATTTTATCAGTCTCTTGTTCTGGTATCTCTTGGGGGATAGAGTTATATTAAAAAAAAAAAGACATGTCACACTTCCAAAAAAGTTTCATAAGGATCAAAGCAACCTTGAACTCAACCACAGTTTCTAAAGGAATTAGTTAAGCTTCAAGTTGATTTTTCCTTATTCATGCTGAAAAAGACTTTTTCTCTTTAAGCAACCAAATATGGATCACAGCGGGAAGTATTAACTTCTAACACTTTCTGAAGAGCACAAACCTTCTGTTATTCCATTCACATAAAATACCAGTTGACAGATGGTATTTGCCAGAAAATAGGGGAGAAAAGCATTTGAGCAGAGATTTATAAATTGAAAATTCTCTCAAGAAAAGTACCTGTCTATTTAGTTGGATATTAAAGAGATAATAAGTCTGAGGTCAGTGTAGGAAAATGTAAAGATAGGAGGAAAGGAATTTTGATCCTAAGCCTACTTTTAATTCTTAACTAGCTATGTGACTTTCATTGACTATTTACCCTCTCTGGGCCTAAGTTTTCTCCTAGATTTAATAAGGAAACTGAACTAGAACATTTATTAACTCCCTTTTGGTGCTAGCATTCTATGATTCTTCATTCATTCTTTCATTCATTCAGTAAATGCATCTTGAACCCATAATTATGTGGC
>NW_011479755.1:0-417 GCF_000754665.1 Bison bison bison | reverse complement strand
TCTTGCCTGGAGAATCCCAGGGACGGGGGAGCGTGGTGGGCTGCCGTCTATGGGGTCGCACAGAGTCGGCCACGACTGAAGCGACTTAGCAGCAGCAGTGTAACAGTTTTACACTTTTTCTTTTGAAATACTTTTATATTTACAAAAGAGTTGCAAATGTAATGCAGTTTCCACAAATCATTCACTTAGCTTCTCTAATGTTACCGTCTCACGGATTCATTACATATTAATTAAAACTAAGAAATAAATTAGCATTGGTACAATACTACTAACTCAACTATAGAACTTACTTGGATTTCACCAGTTTTCTTTTTTTTTCTATAAAATTTAATATATTTCAAATAAATATATATACATTTTTAACCTTCAGTAGGATCCATTAGTATTACATAAAAAACACTGATATGTGTATCTTTT
>NW_011479754.1:4686-5879 GCF_000754665.1 Bison bison bison | reverse complement strand
TTTACTTCTTTTTTTACTGTTCATGAAATTCACCAGTGAAATGATCGGCCCTCAAATTTTCTTGATGGGAAAGTTTTAGTAACGGATTTACCAGTGAACTCATCTGGGTCTCAAGTTTTCTTTGTGGGACTATCTTTCATTTCAAATTCAGTTTCTTTACTAGATATAAGGATATTCATATTTCTTCTTGCTTTGATAATTTTTCTTTCAGGAAGTTTGTGCATTTTATCTAACTTGTCAATATTTGACATTCAGTTGTCTCATAATATTCCTGTATTATCATTTTACTAATTTAAAAAGTATTTATTTATTTGGCTACACTGGGTCTTAGTCACGGCATGTGAGATCCACAGCTGTGGCATGCGGGATCCAGTTCCCCAACCAGGGAACACTGCATTGGAAGTGCAGTGTCCCAGGCACTGGACTATCAGGGAAGTCCCTGTATTATCATTGTAATGTCTATTATATGTTCAGTAATGTGCCCTCTTTCTCTGAAATTGATAAAATTTAAATTCAACAGGATTATAAAAATAGAAATTTGTATTTACTTTAGCGTAGCCTCAAAATGTATAAAGAAAATATTGACTACACTAAAAGGAAAAATGGAATACATATTCATAATTGGAGATTTTGACATTCCTATCTCAGTAACTGATTTTTGTCTGTTTACAGACAAAAGAATCTGTAAAGATTTGAACATGATATACCAGTATGACCTAATTGACATCATAGTTCTCTACATCCCACAACTGTAGAATACACATCTTTTCAAGTGCATGTGGCCCACTGACCAAAATAGACAGTATTTTGGGACATAAAACTAATGGCAAAAAACTTCAAAGGATTGGAATCATGCATTATATTTTCTCTAATTACTATTGAAATAAATCAAAACTCTGAACAGAGAGACAATTAGAACATACCCGAATGTTTTGAAAGTAAGCAACACATATACAAATAGCCCATAAGTCAAAGAAAAATCCATAATACAATTAGGAAATATTTTGAGCAGAATGATAATGAAAGTATGACACATCAGAACTTGTGGGATGAAGTACCACCCAGATAGAAATTTATTGCTTTAGATCAAGGGAAAATCCTGAGCTCATCTCTTCCCATTTGTTGTTCAGTCACTAAGTCATGTCTGATTCTTTGTAACCCCATGGACTGCAGCACTCCAGACTTCCCTGTCC
>NW_011479754.1:0-1529 GCF_000754665.1 Bison bison bison | reverse complement strand
GCACTCATCTCACACACTAGCAAGTAATGCTCAAAAATCTTTCAAGCTAGGCTTCAGCAGTATGTAAACCATGAACTTCCAGATGTTCAAGCTGGATTTAGAAAAGGTAGAGGAACTAGAGATCAAATTGCCAACATCCACTGGATCATCGAAAAAGCAAGAGAGTTCCAGAAAAAACATCTACTTCTGCTTTATTGACTTTCCCAAAGCCTTTGACTGTGTGGATCACAACAACTGTGGAAAATTCTTAAAGAGATAGGAATACCACCTTACCTGCCTCCTGAGAAATCTGTATGCAGGTCAGGAAGCACCAGTTAGAACTGGACATGGAACAACAGACTGGTTCCAAATCAGGAAAGAAGTACGTCAAGGTTGTATATTGTCACCCTGCTTATTTAACTTATATGTACAGTACATCGTGTGAAATGCCAGGCTGGATGAAGCACAAGCTGGAATCAAGCTTGCTGGGAGAAATACCAACCTCAGATATGCAGACGAAACCACCCTTATGGCAGAAAGTGAAGAACTAAAGAGCATCTTGATGAAAGTGAAAGAGGAGAGTGAAAAAGTTGGATTAAAACTCAGCGTTCAAAAAACTAAGATCATGGCATCCGGTCCCATCACTTCATGGAAAATAGGTGGGGAAACAATGGAAACAGTGAGAGACTTTAGTTTTGGGGGGCTCCAAAATCACTGCAGATGGTGACTGCAGCCATAAAATTAAAAGACATTTGCTCCTTGGAAGAAAAGCTGTGACCAACCTAGACAGCATATTAAAAAGCAGACATTACTTTGCCAACAAAGCTCCATCTAGTCAATGCTATGGTTTTTCCAGTAGTCACGTAAGGATGTGAGTGTTGGACTATAAAGAGCTGGGCACCAAAGAATTGATCTTTTTGAACTGTGGTGTTGGAGAAGACTCTTGAAAGTTGCTTGTATTGGAAGGAGATCAAACCAGTAAATCCTAAAGTTAATCAGTCCTGAATATTCATTGGAAGGACTGATGCTGAAGCTGAAACTCCAATACTTTGGCCACCTGATGCGAAGAACTGACTCATTGGAAAAGACCCTGATGCTGGGAAAGATTGAAGGCAGGAGAAGGGGATGAGAGGATGAAATGGTTGGATGGCATCACGGACTCAATGGACATGAGTTTGGGTAAACTCCGGGAGTTGGTGATGGACAGGGAGGCCTGGTCTGCTGCAGTCCATGGGACTGCAAAGAGTCGGACACGACTGAGCGACTGAACTGAACTGGGCACATACATCCACTAAAATAAATGTACAGGAATTTTCATATCAGCCTTATCATAATTATCAAAAACATGATGCTCTTAAAGTGCCGCACTCAGTATGTCAGCAAACTTGGGAAAGTCAGCATTGGCCACAGGACTGGAAAAGGTGTTTTCATTCCAATCCCAAAAAATGACAATGCCAAAGAATGTTCAAACCACTGTACAGTTGCACTCATTTCACATGCTAGCAAGGTTATGCTCAAAATCCTTCAAGCTAGGCTTCAACAGTACATGA
>NW_011479753.1:13634-14272 GCF_000754665.1 Bison bison bison | reverse complement strand
CCCATCATGATTCTCCTTCCCACCTCCTTCCTCATCCCATCCCTCAGGGTCATCCCAGTGCACCAGCACTGAGCACCCTGCCTCATACATCGAACCTGGACTGGCGACCTATTTCACATATGATAATATACATGTTTCAATGCTATTCTCTCAAATCATCCCACCCTCGCCTTGTCCCACAGTGTCCAACAGTCTGTTCTTTACATCTGTGTCTCTTTTGCTGTCTCACATTTAGTGTCATTGTTACCATCTTTATAAATTCCATATATATGCATTAATATACTGTATTGGTGTTTTTCGTTCTGATTTACTTCACTCTGTATAATAGGCTCCGGTTTCACCCACCTCATTAGAACTGATAAAAATGCAGTATTTTTAATAGCTGAGTAATATTACATTGTGTATAAGTACCACAGCTTTCTTATCCATTCATCTGCTGGTGAACATCTAGGTTGCTTCCATGTCTTGGCTATTGTAAACACTGCTGTGATGAACATTGGGGTACACATGTCTCTTTCAGTTTTGGTTTTCTTGATATGTATACTCAGCAGTAGGATTGTTGGGTCGTATGGCAGTTCTATTTCCAGTTTTGTAAGGAATCTCCACACTGTTCTCCATAGTGGCTGTACTAGTTTGCA
>NW_011479753.1:8895-9914 GCF_000754665.1 Bison bison bison | reverse complement strand
CCACCTTATACTTCTCAAGCTCTTTAGGCCCCTTCCAATGTAGTCAGTGCTAACTGCAGGATTTTAATCTGTTGCACCTGTCACTTCCAAAGCTGTTCCCTCTTCTTTGTTTATTTTGGCTTCCTCTGTGCAAGTCTCTTCAGTATCTAACTTCCCCCCTGACACAAGGGGGCAAAGGTGGTCATTTATTTAGGCTCCCTTGTTCAATTGTGCTGTGGGGAGGGATTAACACTGCAAATAAATATCACTGGCATGTGTGGGGAGTGCTTGCAGTGTCTGAGCCACACTGGGTTTGCCCCCGCTCACAGCATGTGTGCTTTCCCAGTCCACACTGCTTAGGCTAAAGGTTGCTCTGCCAGGGAAGTGTCTAAGGTGGGCCCTGGGTTGTGTGCACTTCCCATATTGACGCCGCTAAGGTTCAGGAGTACTGCTTGGATACTCCACAAAGGCACAGACTAAGTTGGACCTGCGTTTTGTGCCCTTCCCAGGTCTAAGCAGCTCAGGTGACCAGGTGCTTGGTTAGCACATTCTTCCCAGCTGGGCAGTACATCTTATCACCTCCCTGGTCCCAGCAGCTAGGTTTCCTGGGTGCGCAGCAGAGGCACCATCTCAGATATGCCATGTGTCTCTTCTGGAGCACTGATCTCTGGCTGCAACCCTCCTGACAGATGTCAACCGTCCAGGATCCCAGGAAGACTTGGTTATCAACTTGGAGCCCACTCGCAGTTTGGTAGATGATGCAGTCTACGGGGCTGAGTTTGCCCCTTGTCTTCCAGCACTGGCTGTCCCTGCCTGCCTCCCTGCCTCAGGCGGGGGATGGGCTGGTCCCCAGCCTGCCAACTCTCCTTTGATATTTGCTCAGTCCTTTCTTTTGTAAGTGATCTCGGAAGTGCCTTAGGTTAGAGCTTTTCTCAGGAAAGTTCTCTCTCTCTCTTTACTTGTCCTCTCTGGCTATCCCACAATTTGGGTTGCTATCTCAAGTTAGCTCCCTCAGATTGCCCTCAGGGCATTCAGGCCAG
>NW_011479753.1:4218-5513 GCF_000754665.1 Bison bison bison | reverse complement strand
AAGCCCTTGATGAAAGTGAAAGAGAAGAACGAAACTGTTGGCTTAAAACTCAACATTCAGAAAACTAATTTCATGGCATCCAGTCCCATCATTTCATGGCAAATAGATGGGGAAACCATGGAAGTGGTGTCAGACTTTATTTTCCTGGGCTCTAAAAATCACTGCAAAGGGTGACTGCAGCCATGAAATTAAGACACTTGCTCCTTGGAAGAAAAGCTATGACCAACTTAGATAGCATATTAAAAACCAGAGAGAATACATTGCCAGCAAAGGTCCGTCTAGTCAAAACTATGGTTTTCCAGCAGTTATGTGTGATTGTGAGAGTTGGACCATAAAGATAGCTGAGTGCCAATGAACTGATGCTTTTGTACTGAGGTGTTGGAGAAGACTCTTGAGAGTCCCTTAGACTGAAAGGAGATCAAGCCAGTCCATCCCAAAGGAAATCAGTCCTGGATATGCATTGGAAGGACTGATCCTGAAGCTGAAGCTCCAATACTTTGACTACCTGATGTGAAGAACTAATTCATTGAAAGAGACCCTGATGCTTTGAAAGACTGAAGTCAGGAGGAGAAGGGGACAACAGAGGATTAGATGGCTGGGTGGCATCACTGACTCGATGGACAAGAGTTTGTGTAAACCCAGGGCTTGGTAATGGACTGGGAAGCTTGGCCATCTGCAGTCCATGTAGTCACAAGGAGTAGGGCACGACTGAGTGACTGAACTGAATTGAACTCTAGACTAAATTATGACTATATTAATTTTAAGGCATGAATCATTTCACAGTTCTCATGTATATTCCCATTTCTGTTCACTCTTGATAGACAGTTCTCAGATGTACTTCAAGAGGAGAATGGCATTACTTACAATAGGCAGGACATGGAAGTAACCTATTTGTCCATCAACAGAGAAATGGATAAAGAAGGTGTGGTATATATATAAAATGCATTTTTACTGTTAAAATTTTCTGGAATTCTCGCTCTTTTACTATGATCCAGAAAAAACATCTACTACTGTTTCATTGTCTATGCTAAACCCTTTGACTATGTGGATCACGAAAAAGTGTAAATTTCTTAAAGAGCTATGAGTACTAGACCACCTTTTCTACTTCCTGAGAAACTTGTATGCAGGTCAAGAAGCAACAGTTAGAAATGGACATGGAATAACCAACTGTTTCAAAATGGGAAAGGAGTATGTCAAGACTATATATTGTCAACCTGCCTATTTAACTTATATGCAAAGTACATCATGTGAAATGCCAGGCTGGGTGACATGCAAACTGGAATCAAGATTGCTGG
>NW_011479753.1:0-447 GCF_000754665.1 Bison bison bison | reverse complement strand
AGAGACATTACTTTTCCAACAAAGGTCCACGTAATCAAACTATTTTTTCCAGTAGTGATCTATGAGTGTGAGAGTTGGACCATAAAGAAGGCTGAATGCCAAGGAATTGATGCTTTCAAACTATGGTGCTGAAAGAGACTCTTGAGAGACACTTGAGCAGCAAGGAGATCAAACCAGTCAATCCCAAAGGAAATCAAACCTAAATATTGATTGGAAGGACTGATGCTGAAACTGAAGCTGCAATACTTTGGCCACCTGATCTGAAGTGTTGAGTCATTGGAAAGTCCCTGACACTGGGAAAGATTGAGGGCAGGAGGAGAAGAGGGAGATAAGCATGGGATGGTTGGATGACATCACTGCCTCAATGGACATGATTTTGAGCAAAATCCAGGAGATAGTGAAGGACAGGGAAGTCTGATGTGCTGCAGTCAATGGGGTCACAGATTC
>NW_011479752.1:8413-10401 GCF_000754665.1 Bison bison bison | reverse complement strand
TATGTGGAGGCTGAGAGGAGGACCCAGTCCTTTGCTGAAGGAAGAGGAGAAGAAGCTCAGGTGTGGAGGGAGGAGGAAGCAGGGCTGTGAGGGGAATAGCAGGCACATCCTCGCCTGGAAGAGGCGGGGTGTGCAGCAGAGAGGAGCTGTTTGGGAATTCTCTCTGTCAGGTCCTGTGTTTCTAGGACTGTGCCTGTCCAGGCTGCTCTCATAGGACACCAGAGCTGGGTGGCTTAGAAATAACAGAAGTTTATCTCTCAAGGTTCTGGAGGCTGGAAAAGTCCTAGTCAGGGTGCTGAAAGATTCAGTCTGGTGAGGGTCCGATTCCTGCGGCCTCATGTGGTGGCAGAGGTGAGAGCCATGTGGGTCCCTTTTATAAGGACACTAATCCCTTGCATGGAGGCTCCACCCTCATGATCTGGTCCCTCCCCATGGCCTCACCTCCTAATACCAACACAGTGGGGATTAGGTCTCAATGTATGACTTTTGAGGAGGAAAACATTCAGTCTATAGCAAGTTGTCACAGATGGGGGTGCTCAAAGAATAGAAATTAAATTTCTCACCGTTCTTGAGGCTACAGGTTCAAGGTATGGGTGGTTTGGTTTCTCCTGAGACCTGTCTCCTTGGCTTCTGATCACATCCCCTCACTGTGTCCTCGCATGGTCGGGGTTTTCTCTACTTGCAGTGAGCAGGGGCTACTCTCTAGTTGTGGTGCGTGGACTTCTCATGGTGATGGCTTCTCTCGTTGCAGAGCCCAGCTCTATGGTATGTGGGTGAGTAGTTGAGGTTCCTGGGCTCCAGAGCACAGGCTCAGTGGTTATGGTGCATGGGCTGAGGTGTTTTGTGCTTGTGGGATCTTCCTGGGTCAGGGAAGAATCCCGTGTCTCCTGCACTGGCAGGTGGATTCTTTGCCACTGAACCACCATCGAAGCCCCCTTTTGTATATTTTTGCTTATATGTTTATTGCCTTAGAAGACTGACCAAAGAAAACATAGGTATAATTTATGTCAGAGAATGTTTTGCCTGTGATCTCTACTGGGAGTTTTATGGTGTCATGTCTTATGGTTAAGTGTTTAAGCCATTTTGAGTTTATTTTTGTGCATGGTGAAGGGGTGTGTTCTAACTTTATTGATTTCATGCTTGTGTCTCTGTCCTTGTGTCTTAGTCTCTTCATCTAAGCACACCAGTCAGATTAGATTAGGCCCAGTATAATTAAGGTTAATGATTACCTCTTTAAAGTTCATGACACCAAATTCTAAGGTACTGATGACTCAGGTGACCACATGTGAATCTGAGGGGACGTGATTGATTTACAGCAGGTCCAGAATAGCAAAGTAGAGACTTCAGCAGGGTCTGCAAGTTTGAGAGGGAGGCCTGTGAGGAGCTCTGGGCTCTGGACACTAGCAGCTGGCTAGGAGCTGGGATTCCACGTCCACTAAGCAGGCTTTGTTAGACTTTGGTGGAACCTGACCTTGTATAAAACGTGCTTGGTGTTGGGGTGATAAAAGATTTGTGGAGATGGATGGTGGTGATGGTTGCACAGCAATGTGAATGTACTTAATGCCACTGAGCTGTAAGCCTAAAATAGCAAAAATGGTAAATTTCATGTTAGGTATATTGTAACACACATACAAACCTGAATAGTAGCACAGAATCCTTGAGAACAAGAGGGAACAGGGCAGATCACACATGGCATGGTCCCCAGCTGTCTGATCCGACCTCCCCTTTCCCAGCCTCTCCTCTTCATGACTTGATGAATTTTCCCTTAGAGAAGTGCCTGTGTCTTATCATCAGTTCAGTGACAGGAGCTTGTGCTGTGACAGGGATTCCCCACCCCCGCCCTCCTGGCATCCTGAGTAGCTCAGCCTCCTTGTTCCCAGCACCCCATCCTGAGCTCACAAATGTGTGTCACCCCGTCTTGTGAGCATCTGCACAAGTTCTCCATCAGGGCAGGAACAGATTCTGCTGGTCATTGCATCCATGTCACA
>NW_011479752.1:3740-5711 GCF_000754665.1 Bison bison bison | reverse complement strand
GTCGTTGGGTGATTTCCACTGTGATTTGGGCCATTTGGATTCTGTTCTTTTACTTTTGTATGTGGAAGGTGTTCACTCCAAATGAAAGACGTGATTCCTGGAGGGAACTGGGAGTTGTAGTGACTGATGGAGGCCACTCTGGCATTCATTTTCTATCTAATATTCTTTGGGAACATGTGTCTAGCAAATGCACTCTGGAAAAGATTACCAAGAACCTATTAATATTTTGTTGTGAATATTTACATCATTAATTATAAATAATCTCCTAGAAAGCTGTCTAAGAATGTACACAAGTTTTAAATGACATAGATCCCTCTTCTCCCATTCCCGAATAGCAATAAAATAGTGTTTTAGTTTAGTCAAGTTTTGAGATCTCAGTATTACTCAGTTGTTTTCCTTTATGAAACGTAAATAATTGTTAAGCTGTTTTAGAGGAAAAAACTTAGCTGTTTTTGCCTCCTTCAGTAGACTGGTTTTAAGAACTTTTTATGGCACTAGATTCAAATTTGCTGCTGATAAATTTAAGAAACTAGTTGGATTAATTGATTTATGTTTATTTATTTTTTATTATCGATTTGGTATTTAAACTAAAGATCTTTCACTGCTGTGTGGTCTTTGTCTCACTGTTTTCAAAATATAGGTTTTCAGTTTGAGGCATTCCATTAATGTGCTTTTGCTTACTGTGCCTTTTATATTTGTAGGTGTGTTTGTCAGGCCTTGAAGGATAAGATCACAATCTTAGTGACTCATCAGTTGCAGCACCTAAAAGATGCAAGTCAGATTCTGGTATTGAAAGATGTAAGTAATTTCTAGAAATCCGTGGAATTGCGAACACTCAGTTATGTTGAAGGACAGACCTCCCTGCAGGTCACTCTCTTTGAGTTCATGGTAAACGCCCTCTTCTCCCTCAGTTTTTGCCCCCTTCTTCTCAGAGCTGGTGTTCATGCCTTGGAGAATGAACCTAAAGCCCTGTAGAAATGTCATTATCACACTCTAAGCCATATAAACCCTCAAGTGTATAAAAGTGCAACCACAGTGTTATTGAATCATCACTATTCTAATGAAATTTGTTAAGGGTAATGTTGCAGTTTTATTTAGAACTTTTTAGTTTCTTCTTCCATGACTTAAGTCAAAGTATCTCACTTAGAAATTAGAGATTCTAAGATCTGTTGGTATCCAGGTCATTGTCATACATAATTTGCCAAAAGAGCATCTTCCATTAACACCAGAAGTGAGGTTGGGTAGCTGAGCACCCGGGTCAGAGACGTCCTCTCTGCTGGTGTCCCAGTCTCTGGTCTCCCTGCCGAGGCCTCTATGTGCCCAATATGTGTGGGAGCCTGTGCAGCAGGAGGACAAGGCCCTGCCTTCCTTGCACTCCTGTTCTGATGGGGAGGATGTGACAAAGAGGGTGATGTCCTGGCTGCCTGCCTGAGGAGCTGGTGCTCCACGGGGTCTGAGTGACATGAAGGTGGGGGCCACACAGTAACCTGGGGGAGGGGGTCTGAGGCAGGGGGTCCTAAGGAAGGAGCTGACCTGGCAGGTTGGAGGAACAGCAGGAAGACCAGAGTGTCTGAGGAGAGTGAGCAGGGGGATGGGAGGAGCTGGTCTCTGAGCTGTGGGCAGAGAGCCCGGAAGTGGAATGGAAGTCTTGGATGGTCCAGAGCAGAGGGGGGATGTCATCTGATGTGGGAGTTAAGAGAGTCCCCTGATGGTCACTGGAGGGGTGACAGAAGAAGCAGTTAGGAGTCTTAGTAAAGCTGAGAACACAGAAGTGTGAGCTCAGGCTAGGGTATCAGTTTCTAGAGCTGCCGTATCACAGCACTGCAAGCTGGGTGACAGCAGGACTTTATCGTCTCCCTCTTCTGGAGGCTACAGGTCCCAAATCCAGGTGCTGGCAGGGCCATGCTCTCCCTGAAGGCTCCAGGGGAGAATCCTTCCCTCCAGCCTCTGGTGTTCACCAGCCTTCCTTGG
>NW_011479752.1:0-386 GCF_000754665.1 Bison bison bison | reverse complement strand
AAGAGGAACTTACTCTGAGTTCCTGAAATCCGGGATAGATATTTTTTCCCTTTTTGAGAAGGGGAATGAGCAGTCTGAACCATCTCCAGTTCCAGGAGCTCCCAGTCTCATCTCTGAGTCTTTGGTTCAGTCTCTCAAGTCTCCCAGGCCCTCATTGAAAGATGCGGCTCCAGAGGACCAAGAAGTGAGTTTCTCATCCTGCAACACACCTGGGTCTGTCTGCTCTTGGTGGTCTCATGGACCTTCATCTGCTCTGCTCATGACATCTTCATTAGTCCCAAAGCAGACCCTAAGGTTCCCAAAGTCTTGTTCCATGGAATTGGTAGAATTAGAAGAGCATGAGGGGAGCAAGCCTGCTTGGGGTTCCCCTTTGAGTGTAGGATGGA
>NW_011479751.1:9373-10834 GCF_000754665.1 Bison bison bison | reverse complement strand
AATACACAGTGAAATGAGACTACCTTCCTGTATTCTTTCTTTCACTATCATTGACTCACTAGCTACTGAATGCCAGTCACTGGGTATACAATGGTGAGCAGAAGTGGACACGGTCGCCGCACTCAAGGAGCTGATGGTCCAATGAAATTAGACATAGAACACATGCAGAGGTGTAAATAGTCAAAAACTAAGTTTTTAATTTGCGTCTCTATAGGGTTTTGCTTAGTCTTGTAGATTTTCTTGACATAGCCTAGTATCCATAAAGTTAAAAGTAGTAAGGCCCTGTGAGTTTAAGTACCTCTCTCTCTTTTTTTATGTCTCTAAAACATGACTTACTTTGAAACTTGTACTTATCATTAGGTACTCTGAGTTGCTTATATAAACACCAGTTGTACCATAGTGAAACTTCAATGAAGCAAAGTGTTCCACAGGACTGCAGCTGAACATACTATGCCCCTATAGGTAAAGTTGTACTCAGCACATAGCAAGCATTCAGTAAATATTTACTGCATTAATTAGTTCATGATCATAGGTATCTCTTCCATCAGTAATCATTAAGACCACCACTTACTCATGGCAAGTTTTGCTGCTGTGGGGGACAGAGCTATTGTCACATGACTGTAATTTAAACTGCATGGCTTTTATCCATTGCATTTTTTCCATCCCCAAATGATGCAGTTTCCTTTTAACATCTATTGTGGTTTTCCTAATATGTACTGCAGTACAGAATCAGCAGTTGTTGTTATTTCAGCAGCATATTGCAAAGCGTTTCCAACATATTTCATTACCCCATGTGCTTGTCTCATGGAAACAAAAATCAGAGTGGACCTTTTCAATGAGAGAATTAAGTAATTTTTAATGGTAATAGAACGGGAAACTATACAAGTAAAATTTTGATTAGCCTTTGAAAATTAGATTTATCAAGATATAAACCAAACAAGAGATGAAGAGTTAAAAAATACCCTCTTCTGTTTGACCAGGCCTACTGTAAACATATTTGTTGAAAGGAATAAAGTAAAATCTGTTCCAAGTTAAGACACTGGAAGATAGGTTGGATTAAAGTCCAAGGGCTTTAGCAGTACACGAAGAACCACATATTTTTCCCATGCTGGATCCACGCATGGTGTTGTGCTGTTTACTGGAAAATGGGTGTTCAGGTTATCTTGCCCTGACCAGCTTTATAGTCTGACATATTTATAGACACACCACCAGAACATAGTGTGGCATTTACAAGGACAGATTCTCTAGTTGCGAGAGCTTGAGAAAAGGGAATGAAATACCTTATTTTAAAAATGTATAACTCTTCTGCTGAGCAATCCTATGTAGCTCAGCAGCTAGAGAGAAGTGACAGGCCGGAATGGATGGCCTGGACTTGCACTGGGGAGAGAGCAAGGGAAAAGCACACTGGGGAGAGAGAACCACTAACTAGGAGTGAATAAGAATAAAGAGAGGTGAGGAAGG
>NW_011479751.1:4626-6128 GCF_000754665.1 Bison bison bison | reverse complement strand
GGAAGTAAAAAGCCAATCCCTGCCCTGGAGATTTTTTAAAACCTAGCTCAGGAAAACTAAGAGTTACATTACAAAGCAACATATGAATGCATGGCTGCAGGATAATGGAAATTCTTGATAAAGAAGTATGTTGCTTGATGTAATAGACGTCTTACTAGAAAACAAAAATGTGTATACATTTAATTTCTGTGAATTTACCTGCAATTCTGGGTCATTTGGTAACCAGTAAACCAGTAGCAGAGAGTGTAAACAGATCCTTCCAGAAAAGACATTAACCTTGCCTAACCTTGCCTCTCAGCCTTCCTATCAAACTCTTTTACATGTGTTCATGTATTATTTTGTAATCTACTATTCTTAAATCCTCTGTGGCTCTTCACATAATAAAAGGCATACCGCAGATGCTTAATAAATATTTTGAAAGTGAAAGAAAATGAAGGGTTCTCAAAAACACCAGAACCTGAAAGCATAGCCATTATTCTGTTTCAATGGTCCCAGCAGTTCCTAGAGCAGATAATTTGCTTTGATCTTCTCGTAAGTTTGAAGGGTCAATCTTAGTCCTGAGGCTCCATTCCTGTCACCAGAAACATGACATGGAGGCAGCCCTGTGGGTATAAACTTAACAAATAAAACCTTGATGATGGCGGGGGAGGGGCACTACTTACTGAGCCCCTGGTGTATGTAAGGCACTTGTGCGGGTATTATTATTTTGTTCACTTGTCACAGTAGCTCTGTGAGGTAGGTACTATTAGTATCCGCATTTTATAGAAGAGGAAATGGAGGCTGGCACAAGTTAAGAGACTTAACCAAATGTCACAACTAGCATGCAGTGGAGCCACAATCCACATGTAGTCGTTTCTGATTCCAGAATCCAAGCTTTTGACGATTCTCCTGTGCTGTGTTCTATAGGACTGTGAAATAGGGCTCATATGTTAACGATGACTTCAATTTTGCATTTTTCAGAGCTATTTTTATCAGTGGTAAGTCACAGGGAACTGTTGTTACACCTTGGAGAAATGCTTCTGATGACCTTGGGAAAGTGATGCTTGTTCAGGGTTGTAGAGGTTTTTCTAGATTCTCCAAGAAAGGCAATAAAATTGGCATTTGATTCAATTTAGGTAGCTGAATTGAAAACTGAGAGGTAGTTCAGTTTTATAGTATACAAACTTAGAGAACACAGGGGTCAGATCCCCTGAAACTTTGAAAGTCTATGTCAGGTTATTTTTGTGTTACATTCTCTTCAAAGTAGAGATAATCTCATGTTTTCAAATTCCCCAAGATGGAATCTGTTGGTGGTCATAGTGTAATCTGTTTTCCATACCTACAGATTTTTTTTTTTATTGCCAAGACTATATTGAGAGTACTGTTCCAATACTGTATAGTAATGAATGGCCTAAGTCATATTGAGTCTTAACGATGAACCTGAGTCATGCAGAGAAAATTATGTCCGTTATACTCTGGTAGAATATATTTTAGAAGATTTCCATCAGAAAAATAATTAAAAA
>NW_011479751.1:0-396 GCF_000754665.1 Bison bison bison | reverse complement strand
ACCGATACATGCTGCAACATGGATAAAACCTCAAAAACATTAATCCCAAGTGAAAGAAGCCAGACACAAATGGTCACATAGTGTATGATTCCACTTATATAAAATGTCCAGAACAGGCAAATCCATAGAGGCAGAAAGTAGATTAGTGCTTGCCAAGAGCTGGGGGGAGGGAAGAATATGGACTGACTCCTAATGGGTATAGGGTTTCTTTGTGGTGTGATGAAATATTTTAAAATTGGATGGGGTAATGATTGTACAATTCTGAATATACTAAAAATCATTGAATTGTGTACATTGAAAGGGTGAATTTTATGGTATGTGAATTGTATGTCAATAAAGCTGTTTTATAGGAAAAACATTAGCAACTATATTACTATAATTATTTGAAATTATAAA
>NW_011479750.1:18396-19357 GCF_000754665.1 Bison bison bison | reverse complement strand
GTCAAATTAAAAAAAAAAATAGGAGGAATATTTATTGATGAAGGAGCACAAGCCAAGGACCTTATGCCTCACAAAAGGGCACCTACACTTGTGACATGTATTAGGTGTTTTTAGTTTAATGAGAAGTGTGTCCAGTCAACATTTTCTAAGTAGGGGAGAGAGAAAAGGGGACTAATTATATGTTTCTGCACATTCTGGACAACAGCATTTTGATTTTATTTCATTTTCATGGTATTTTCACATGCCTAGAGGAATTCTTTATATATCACAAGGTATTTCTCCAATATTCAGGAGTCCTCAAGACCATCCTTACTTCTGGCACCAACTGAAAGTTTGGGGATTGTCATGACTACCCTCAATTCAATTATTCCCTAGAAAAAGTGAAAGTGAAAATTGCTCATTCGTGTCTGACTCTGAGACCCCATGGACCATGGAATTTTTCCAGGCCAGAATACTGGAGTGGGTAGACTTTCCCTTCTCCAGGGGATCTTCCCAACCCAGGGATCGAACCCAAGTCTCCCTCTAGAATGACTCATACAACTTGGAAAAGTTAATATGATCATGGTTATATGTAGTCTATTATAGTGAAAAATTATTGATTAAAATCAACAATAAGTAAAGACACATAGGACAAGGTACAGAAGAATTCCAGGGATGGGTTTCCCTTTGTCCTCTCCAGTGGAGTCCTGTGGGCACTGCTAAATTCTCCTAGCATTGACATGTGGCAATATATATTGAGTATTGTCAATCACGGAAGCTCACCTAAGCCTTGATATTCAGACAATTTAGTAGTACCCTGGTTGACATTGTTGACTGCTTGCGTGGATGACCTTAGTCTTCATACCTTCCAGAGGTTGAGTTGATAGCACATGGCTTGAGCACCTACCACCCCCAAAATCATATTACTAGCATAAACTATCTGGTATGGCCTAAGGCTCTCAGATAAGCAAGGACACTCTTA
>NW_011479750.1:17605-18296 GCF_000754665.1 Bison bison bison | reverse complement strand
GACACTCTTATCAGGCAGGACATTCTAAAGACAGCCAGTACTTTCAAGAGCAAAGTCCAAACCTCTCTTTGTGCAAACCTCCTTTTGTACAAATTTCCCTTTGTCCGTGGTTAATCATTTATGGAATATCTACATGAAAGAAAAGAAAACATAGAGTAACAGATTTGGCAATTGATTGGCAATAGATTAAGATACATATCCTTAGGCCACTGGTTCATTTCCGTCTCCAAAGAGGTGCTTAAACTTGGCTTCCCTGATACCTAAGTTGGTAAAGAATCTGCCTGCAATGCAGGAGACTCTGGTTAGATTTCTGGGTCGGGAAGATCCTCTGGAAAAGGGATAGGCTACCCACTCCAGTATTCTTGGGTTTCTCTTGTGTCTCAGTTGGTAAAGAATCCGCCTGCAGTGAGGGGAAACCTAGGTTCAATCCCTGGGTGGGGAAGATCCCCTGGAGAAGGGAAAGGTTACCCATCCTAGTATTCTGGCCTGGAGAAGTCCATGGACTGTATAGTTCATGGAGTCGCAGAGAGTCAAACAGGACTGAGCGACTGTCACTTTCACATCTTCTCCAGAAGAGGGCAGTATCAGATTTAAAAAGCATTCATCTAATTTTGCCTGGAGAAGGAAATTGCCACCCACTCCAGTATTCTTGCCTGGAGAATTCCATGGACAGAGGAGCCTGGCAGGCTAC
>NW_011479750.1:11878-15356 GCF_000754665.1 Bison bison bison | reverse complement strand
CATATGATTTTCTCCAAGACAGATTAACCTGGAATACCTTTTGAACTTGGGTAGGAAAAATGGAAACAGAAGGAAGAGTGACCCAAGGAGGCTGTCAGGCAAACTATTTACTTTACACATTTTACCAAGATTGACCCTCTTCATTAGCCTTCTACAAATAATTTGGTTCCTTTTGGAGTCAAGTAGGGCCGTGTGGGAAAGCTAAAGAGAGAAGGGGGATACTCTGCACTATTAGTCTTAATATTTGCCTAATGCCAGCAGTGAAAGACCCTACACATTTTCATCTTTCTTTTCTTATACCTTTATTATGACACTTCTCTTGTTGCTTTTTAAGACTAATAGGGGTGAAACTAAAACTAAATAAATTCACTTCTATATTCTACTCCCCAATTAAAAAAAATCAGAATCCCACTATAGAAATGTCATCTGATAGATTGATTGTAGTCTGATTTTGAACTTCATATAATTTTACAGCCCTCATTGCTGGAAATTACTTTTTTTTGTGCATCATTACTTTAATATGACACAAGAATGAAGTATTATAAAGCTTAACCATTGTTGATTTATCTGAAATGAGTTAAAGTCCTCTCTCCTTTTATCAAAAAGTTGTATGTGCATTCTTTCAAAGAAATTATCTTATAGGTGTTCAGCATGGTAACTATTCTTGTTGCTACCATCTTGTATGCATGTATGTTGAAAGCACTTCAGAAATAAAATTGCAGCGTTTTCCTATATAAAGATCAAATAATAACAATCCTCTTTACAATGGTTTGACTTTGGAAATAAATCCATTTTGTTTGCTGCTTAACAACTTGAAATCCTCTAGGTGTTTGTACATTGATTTTTTAAATCAATTGTTCAAGAATCTTTCTAAGTGAAAGATTTATAGCTAAGTTTAGTACCTATTTAAATCACTCTTCTAACACAGAACACATAATCATTTTCTTGCCTCTTGAAATCCAAGTAGTCCTGTAATAGTCTTTATCACATAAAGTCAAAAGACTTTAAAACAAGTTGCATTTGTGCACTTTGAGTTCATATAACTTGATTTATTGCTTGTACTAAGTCCAATATTAGTGGTTGAATTCAATTTAGATTTGATTATATCTGTTTGCTGCCTCTGCATTTTATCCAGACGCTGCAGATCAGGTTTTTATGGTAATAAATGATCATTGTCTTGAAGGTCTGTTTGTTCCTTGTGTAATTGTGGTATGCTAGTATTCTTGAAGTAGCAATACTATATAATTGTTTTCCTCTCTCTAATTCTGCTGCTTCTTAGGTGGGGAATGTTATTGTCATTGCCTCTGGGAAGGGAGAGTTACAGCAAGAATGAAGAAAGAGAGAAAGAAGAAATACTAAATTTTTTAGAATTTTAAAATCTTGGACTCTTATAAAACTCAAGTCACAGAAGGTTGGTTGCTAATCTATTATTTTTCTTTCCATATCAGAAAAGACATTGGGAAATGGGGTAAAGATCAGAGGGAAAAACACTAGGTGGTTCTGGGAATGAAGCTTTGTTTTTGTTATTTCCCAGACTAATTTTGGATCAGGATGGGAAGTAAGTGATCATTGTAGATTTGTGGTGATCAAGAGCAGAAGCAATATATGCAACTCTATTCAGTTAAATTTTGAAAAGGAAACAAGACCCCAAGGTTTTGTATCATTTACACTGTATGGCAGTAGTAATGTACATCAGCACTATGAGTTTGGACCTGTGTTCACAAAATCAGATGTATACAGTGATATGCTAGATAACAAAAATATGTAAGGTGAGCTTGTCTAAGACACTAAAGTGTGTTAAAGCTATGCTAAATTTAAAGCATATGTTCTATATAAAATAGAAGTAGCTACCCAAATTCAGTCAGCTGTTGTCAGATAAGAATATATACTCAGTGTTGCCTGCTGTTGCAATTTTGTAAAAGAAGACAAATCTGATTTCTTATGTCAAATATCTCAATTTTTAAAACACAATGTAAGCCAAAAAAATATATCCATGGGTGAGATGTGACTCATAATCCACTCTATTTCAGGAATAATAGCACAAATTGGTCTTAAAATATCTGGTAGCAATATGTGACAAGAAACAACCCTGAAAACTGCACAGACATGGTACAGAGAGCTAACAAATGTGAAGAATCCTTGTGGGGAGGTAGTTTAGACAATGAAGCTGTGATCTACATGTTCTGATAGTGATACTGAATGTCTCAACATATGCCAACATAGAAAGATGATGCCAAAGACTTTTCTCCACATATATTGTCAAAATATAAGCCCCATAGAACTTGCACATAACTGGGAAAAAAAGTGGGGAGAATTTTAAAAATTGACATTATATTATGATCATCCAGAAATACAGAACTTTAAAAATGCAGTATGTTTAATCACAGAAAAATAAAGGTATGTTTCTCATCTGAGTTTGAAGACAGTGATTAATATTGTCTGTAAAAAGAAAAAAGATCTATGTTGAATATGAGGTATTATCAAAAAGCAAATGGACAGTTGGAAACATCCAGTTTCAGGATGACAAATTGGGGCATACTAAAATCTGTTGTCTCTCTCCCTTGAAAATCAAATAAAATATAAGGTATCATAAAAATTAAATTTAAAAACTTTCCACACTTTGAAACAAAAAGTAAAGTTTCTGTGGAGTAGACATTGTATGTCCTCCCTAACAGAAGAAAAAATAAAGGGTGCTATAATGTATATGTATCATCACTACAATTAATATGGGAAACAAACATAGTTGCTAAAAGACAAATGTAGCCTAGAACATGTACAAGAGGATTATGTTACAGAAAAAGGAATCCAGAATTTAACAACAAAGATCTAAGCAAAACTGATTATTTGAAATGGACTCACTAAACTCAACAAATGGAAAACTAAACCTGAGGATATATATGTGGGTGTGTGTGTGTGTGTATACATATATATATAATGAACTTAATATTAGTAAATTTAATATCCTCACAAATTGGAGTAAATATTCGATATAAAAACAAATGGATATGAAACACAAAAAATTAAAGAACTTGTAAAATTGAATTAAAACATCACCAGATGCCCTAAATAAACATGAAATATCTAAAGGACAAAAAAATAAAATTTAGGAGCAATATCATACTGAAGAATTCTGTTGTAATTTGGCAGAAAGAAATGGAGAGATTGAAAATATGTAATAAAAACAAAGAGACACGAAGACCAACTCCATAAGTTTTAATATTTATATAAAAGGAAAAATGGGAGGGAAAGAGATGGTTGGATAGCATCATCAACTCAATGGACATGAGTTTGAGCAAACTCAGGGAGACAGTGAAGTATAGGGAAGCCTGGTGTGCTGCAGTCCATGGGGTGGCAAAGAGTCAGACACGACTGTGACTGAACAGCAATAGGAGGGGAGAATACCAAGAATGGAAATGACTCACCATTGAAGAAATAATGGTCAGTGATTTTCCAGGGGTTTCCAGAATTTAACTGAGAA
>NW_011479750.1:10536-10682 GCF_000754665.1 Bison bison bison | reverse complement strand
TTCCTGTAAAGGGCCAGAAGATAGATTTTTTAGACTTTGAGGGTCACAGCCTCAGTTACAACTAATTACTTCTGCTGTTGAGGTACCAAAGCAGCGATAGATGATACAAAACATATGACCACAGCTGTACTCCAATAAAAGTTTAT
>NW_011479750.1:8481-10134 GCF_000754665.1 Bison bison bison | reverse complement strand
TTGAAACATTGTCTATATACTGCAATTAAACTGTGTACAATATCAGCCTTTGTTGGTGGTATTCAGCTTTGATTTCTACCGAGTTTAATTTTTCATTAATTAAATTTGATTTTTTCATTAAAAATTTTTATTTTTAATTTCATGGATCAATGCTTGAAATCTAATTTAGTTCATACTCAATAATACATTTTATTATGCAAAACTAACTATTTTAGCTTTTGTCAATTTTTTATATTGATTAATGGTCACAGTCATAATCACTATATTTATTGATTACATTTCTTAAGGTTAAGACATTAAACAGTGGCATCCAAATATCCATAGGACCAGATGATAGGACCAAATCTTCCCAAGAGTATTCTAAATTGAGACCTGAGGATGAGCAAGAGTTTACCAGGTAAAGGTAAAAATGGGGTTGGGGGTGGGGCATGTAAAGAGACTTCCAATCAAAGACCCAGAGGTGAATAAAAGAATGATGTGTCATAAATTTTGGTACTGGAATTTTGCTTGTAATTTTTCTCTCACCTATTAGTTTCTTCTTCTTCCCTATCTGTTAACATCATTAGCCTGTTATAAAACAAATTCAATTTATATTTGAAAGACATGACAACTATTATTTTTATTTGTCTAATGCATATATTGCATAAAAATGGATGTTCATGATTATTCCATAAGCTAAAGTAGATATTTGAAATATGCTAGAGATAGATAAGATTAAGTGGAGAGCATAAGGTAGATGATCAGCCATGATTCTGGTAGGTTGTTATTAAGTAAACATAGAGAGGAGAAAGACACATCATATTCAACATTTAATTTGCATGTGTCCTCTGCTCTAAATAAATATAAGTAAACTTAAGTCTTCAATTTTGTGCATGGACTTTGATTTAAATGATCGTTGTTATACTATTCTCTTTTCTTATTAAAATGAAGATGAATAAATACAGAACTCTTATCCTATGGTTAATGATTACTTTGGTGATCTCAGTTAAATATCTTCTTTAAACAAGAATATAAGCACTACTACTCCAGTTCAATCTGAAGCTAAACTCGTATTTTGCTGAATGTGGCACTGTTAATAGAATTTTAATACATATCAATGAATATCAAAGTATATTCAAATTCATTATTGTTCAAAGCCTATTATGATTGATGCTTACTTGTAAGTGAACTAAATGGAAGATTCTATGTCTAAAATTTTGTGACAAGACAGGAGGGTTAGATAAAAAATTAAGTGAAATTTTATCATGTACTCAAATAGAATCAAACATTCTTTTTCATAGTTATCTTTTTTTAAGCCAAAACAGGCTTAAACAGTCCATATACAGGAAGGCTATGTTTGAATAAAGCAATGATCCTTTTTTTATTATGCCCTCAAACTAGATGGAGTTCAGACACGCTATTTTGCTTTGACAGCCTGTAAACCTGAAAGAGGAGAGGTAAAAAGTTGGCTTAAAGCTCAACATTCAGAAAACGAAGATCATGGCATCTGCTCCCATCACTTCATGGGAAATAGAAGGGGAAACAGTGGAAACAATGTCAGACTTTATTTTGGGGTCTCCAAAATCTCTGCAGATGGTGATTGCAGCCATGAAATTAAAACACACTTACTCCTTGGAAGGAAAGTTATGACTAACCTAGATAGCATATTAAAAA
>NW_011479750.1:4330-6089 GCF_000754665.1 Bison bison bison | reverse complement strand
AAATTAGGTCAGTTGCAGCTACTTTTTCTAACTTTCTTGCTATTTGGGGAGGCAATAAGATGAAATTCATTTTCTGAATTGTTTACCAGTGGGGCCTTTAGCTTGCAGAATAGAAGTATAATAATTTCTCACATATGGATTCACTTAATATCTAATCCAACTTAAAGTTATATAGAAACAAACAATCAAAAATCTTAAGGTTTCTTTGGTCCATGCTTCTCAATATTAGGAACAGCCACCATAGTGCTTTTTCTGCTTAGAGATGATATTAAGGTTACAAGATTTGTATAAAGGCATCAAAAATGCTCCTCCTTTCTGATTCAAAATTCTCATTGTCTCTGTAATGAGAGAGACTATTTGCTTAGTACTATGAAATCTTCTGTGGAAATAAGTGAATTTAGATGATAATGTTATAATCCTGGAGGAAAATGGGCTAAGTAAGGAGTCCAGAAACTCAGTGATGTGAATTTTTCTGTCCTAAAATGCAGAACTTTATGAGGAATACATACATAGGGAGTGTATTTCCTCAGGGCAAACACACAGTATGTTAAAACAAGCATATAGATGTATGTGGCAATTATATGACTAAATTATACAAAAATGAAAATGTCCTGGTTTAAATGTTATTAAAGCTCTGGAAAGATTATTTTTTATGCAGTTGAGGTAACTGAGGGGTTAACCTAGATTCCAATATCAAAACAAACCAAAACTACATCCTTGAAATCTATGCTTACTACCCCAAGTCAGTTTTCAATTTCTGCCTTGCATAAGGTGAAGCTGAATCAGTGCTTGTCTAGGAATAATTTATTTTTGAAAAAGAAAAGCTCTAAAATAATTAGTAAATGCTAAATTTAAATATGAAAAACTCCATGTAAGACTCCACATAAGGAAATTGAATGCTTCCTTTTTCCTCAGTGACACCTCCTCCAATTCAGTAGCATGCAGGCAATAAAGCAAATAAAGGGTTAAAATATGTTCCTTCTGATAATCTGTGATATATGTGAAAGTAGTTCTTTCCATGGTAAATACTTATAATTGTTAACTTTGTTAGGTTTGAAGGAAGGGTTCCAGATTCTCAATTTTGTTAGACTGTAATCCTGTTACCACATGTGCTAATTTCTCAGGATAGTCCTGGTTTATAACCATTCTCCTAGAAACACCAATAGGTCAACTTTAACCCTCAAATGTCCTGGTTTGTGTAATAAATTATATGATCATAGGGTGTGTATTAGTCCCTCAGTTGTGTCCGACTCTTTTTGACCCCATAGACTGTAACCTACCAGGTTCCTCTGTCCATAGAATTCTCCAAGCAAGAATACTGGAGTGGGTTGCCATTCCCTTTTCCAGGGGATCTTCCTGACCCAGTGATCGAACCCAGGTCTCCCACATTTTAGGCAGATTCTTCACTGACTGAGCTACCAGGGAAGAAATGAACATCATCCAAAACAAAGTTTCTCAGCAGTGTTAATTGTTTCAAGAGCAAAATAGACATATCATTTATTTTCCTATCTTACAGCACTGAGAAGTTAGTATTGGTGGTGGGCATTATGAAGATACTACATAGAACTCAATTAGAACTTCTGTGTTGGAAAAGATTTAGTGTACTGGAGCCTTAAACAAATATGGAGAGAACCCAAGGATCCTTTCATTTTCCATTTCAGAAAGCTGTCAGACAATTCCTCAAAAAGAATCAAGTATAGAATTAGCATATGGCCTATAAATTCCACTCAAGGATATAAACTCAAAAGAATTGTAAGCA
>NW_011479750.1:0-454 GCF_000754665.1 Bison bison bison | reverse complement strand
TACATGTGTCCTTTATTCTACCTGCCAACCATGACCAAATAGAACCTTATGAAATTCTGGCAACATTTTCATCCTCTTATGAATCACAAAAATTTCATAATCTTTTCATAATCAAATCGCAAAGAGGCGGACATGAATCTGATCTGATCTGATGAATCACAAGTTAAGCCTGAGTATTTCTCCAGCATTGTTGAGACCTTTATCGGAATGTGGAGTTTATCTTGTGGTTGTGCAATGTAAGCAAGAAGTAGGAAGATGCCCAAAGAAAAATAGCAAAAAGTGATTAAAACAATAGAAAACAAATTCTAAAAGCAAAAGGAAGAGGACTGCAGTTACTTATTTCAAGAAAGGGAATGCTAACACAAAAGGGTGGCCTTATCAGCAATATTCCCATATGTGTTGAGTGAATAATTTTTATCTTGTGATGATAAAGCAGTAACAGATTTAAATTGGA
>NW_011479749.1:10226-10762 GCF_000754665.1 Bison bison bison | reverse complement strand
AAAGGCACAAAGAACACAATGGGCAGACCATTAAAAGTTACACAGATGTTCCATTTCGGCGTTCACTATAGCTCTGAGCTCTTTGGAAGCCAAAGTGCAAATATCGACAAAAGTACAAGGAGGTTTTTTTTTAATACCATTTGAGGAAATTTCAATAACAAATTTAGGGGCCTGTAAAAGCATATGTTCCAGAGGTTAAACAATTCTAGACTTTACAAATACCTTGTATGTTACAGCTAAATAAAACATCTAGCCTCTGAACTCCAGGGCTGGTGGGAATTTCAGCTCAGGTATTTCAAATTTACATAAAATTATTGATAAGTGAGAATGTATTTTTAGCTACCAACGCCTTACCATTTCATCAGCCAAAATACCGTTGACTCCATTTTCATACAAAGAGATCAACCAGTTCAGTCCTCGAATCTGATAATCTCTCAGTGGTCCTCCTTTCACATCTGAAAAGAAAAAAAAAAATCAAGACTCACATACTTTCATTAGTACAACCAAGTAAAATTTTTCTAAAACTAAACTGAAAA
>NW_011479749.1:9726-10126 GCF_000754665.1 Bison bison bison | reverse complement strand
AACCAACCGCAGATCAAAATCCACAGAGGGCCCAACTGTGCTATGCCATTCTACATGAGGACTTGAGCTTCCACAGATTTTGGTATCCACGGGGAGTCCCTGAACCAATCTCCCCCATATATGGAGGGAAGACTATATCTCCCAACAATCCTCAGCTCATTTCCTGACCCAGCTGGCACTCTACTATCAAGACTCAATACTGCTCTTCACTTTTTTGTTCTTTATTCCATCTATTCACACTTGGTTTGATCACACACAAAGGCATTTACATTCACTCATGCATGCATTCATTCATTTAGCATTTGGCTTTTAGCCCCACCTCAGTCCCAAAAGGATTTCAGGTAGCCTACAATGAAAACATGGAACATAAATTAATGGTCAAAGAGAAATAAAGAGGGCC
>NW_011479749.1:4368-6076 GCF_000754665.1 Bison bison bison | reverse complement strand
TCCTTTTTAAAGACAAGCTTGTACTTATAAACAGATATGTAGAATACACCTCCATCCCTGTAAGAAATCAAGAAATAAAATGATACAAATATAAATCTACCCATTAGTACCAAATTAGAGGGCATTCAAGTTTTAACACAGACTGCAAATTCAAAATACAAATCTGTGAAAACTAAAGAAATTATGTCCATTTGAGCATTACTTTTTTTTTTTTCAGGAACATACTGTTCCTGAAAGCTTGGGTCATAAATCAATAGAAGAATGTGATCTTAAATAAGAAAAATCTGGCTCGGGTAGTTAATAAATGTTTTCCAACATTTATTAAAATTTCTATTTTGAGGAAATCCAAACTAAGATTATGGAATTTGACCCTGATCAGGGTTCTCCTTTGGAGCACTGATTAGATACTGTCCAGTTATTCTTAGCCCAAATAACAGCCGTCTTGATTTACAGCATCTCATATGTATATATGTGGGATGTTTTGAATGTAATTCTGGATGGATGAGAATAAAAACTACTAAAATGCCCTTAATAACACACTTTCAAACTGTCACATATGCTAGAAACTCTCTTTTATTTTCTAAGCAAAAAGTAAAAAAAAAAATGGATAAGAAAATCCTTTATCATTCCTTGAAAAGCTAAATAAAATCTACAAGTTTCAAAAATTACCTCTCAAATACACAAGTATATACCTAATAATGTGGAATGCAAATTTCATTTACAGAAAACTAAAACTTTAATATTAGAAAAACACTTGTTACTTTTCTCCTTGCCTTGTAGTAGAGTATCATAAAATTTTAATTATATGATAATTAAAATTCCTAATTGTGAGCACTGCCATTTAAAGCAGTAGGCAATTACTTAATTGGCACTATCTTTCACAACAAATTTTAAAATACCTACCTTCAAAACCTTTCCATTTTTGTATGTGTATGTTTTTGCAAATATACCTCTCATCCTAGGAAATACAAAAGGTGACTAAGATATTCTAATGAATTCCTTATGGGTTTTCTCATTTGGTAGTCTAGATGCTATAAGAATGCAGCACAAGGTCACCAAGATGTCCTGTTTAAAGACCATGACCTTTTTTTTGACATTTTCATTACCAAAAATACCAACTCCAATTGTCATGGCATTGGGTTATCCAACTGCTACTTAGAGAAAGAAGTTCAAGAACCAGAAGGTTAAAAAAAAAAAAAGGACCAGAAGGTAAGCAAAAATACCCTTCTTAGCTAAATGTCAGAAGACAATCCACTCTCATCTATTTTATGCATCATGAAAATGCTCTCATTCAGAGCCTATTTTCTTTTATTTAATATATACACAATTCCAGCGTGATTGATAATCTGGCTTCCTATTCTACAGAGAGTAAAAGCAGCAGCAAACGACTTGGGAACCACCATTTGAAGAAGACACCCTGGCAACAGCAAGAGGAATGGCCGAAGCCCAGGACTGAAACTTCAGTTCCACTGCAGGAATAGCCCTTCTGCTGGGTGTTCAGGTGATTTCCCTCTCCCTTTTGGATCACTTGTAATTTTGTACATTACATTTGTTTTATTTGAAATGTTGTGTTACATCTATGTCCTTTATCATAACAGAGGATGAGATGGTTGGACGGCATCACCAACTCAATGGACATGAGTTTGAGCAAACTCCGGGAGATGGTGAAAGACAGGGAAGTCTGGCATGCTGCAGTCCATGGGGTCTG
>NW_011479749.1:0-564 GCF_000754665.1 Bison bison bison | reverse complement strand
CTTAGTGTGAAGGAGTGTGAGATCCTGTCCTGGGACTGGTTTTGAACAGAGAAAAGGAAAGAGCAAAACACAGAAGATGGAAGGAGTGTGCCACTGAGAAGAAAGGAGAGGCTGGTGGTGCTAGCTTTTCTCTGATTTTACTTTCATTATGTTCTTCTCATTTACTTTAGATTTTGCCCCCAGTGCCTACATTTCTCACCCTGAAGTACACATGTGTACTATCCAACAGGTATATGGAGTCTCAATATTAAAAATCGTTCCTATTTCTGAAGCATCAACTGCAATCCAAAAGTGGGATGGAATTAATTTACTTGACAGGTCATTCTAAACACGACTTTTTAAAATTAAAATGTGCAAATGTATTAAAGAATGAACTGCAGAGTTTGAAGTGTCTCCAAATGATAGCTTGAAACTTCTAATTAAATATCCTACCCCTTCCCCACTAGCTGTTCAGTCTCCTCAGTCACTAAGAGTTGTCTGGTGGGAAAGTTCAAGAAGCACTGAAAGAGAAGGATGCTATAGTACATGCATCCACCTGACTTGAGAAAGACCCTTCCAGACAAG
>NW_011479748.1:16956-17955 GCF_000754665.1 Bison bison bison | reverse complement strand
TTATTCCTTTATTCTGTGCACTGCCTTTCTATCTGAATGGATAGAAAGGTCAACCCTAGGTTTTCTTATCTCTTTCTGTCCTGAGTATTGATAGCAAAGATTTTGCTGATTCTTGTTCTAATAAAAAAAGTAACTAGCACAGATATTAACAGTTTTGGATTTGAACTTTATTGCCACTGATAAGTTTATAATAAATCTTTCTTTTAGGAGACACACATATATTTATTAAAAACAATTCATTGATTTGGTAAAGAGTGGCAAGAATCCTGCAGACTGCCAAGAATGGTTGCTCAAGACAGTTGTTTGGTGTATTCACAGGCAAGCAACCAGATGGTGAATTTTTGTACTTTTTATCCAATGATATGGTATCATATAGATACAAGACTAAATCATTTTTTTTTACTTTAATCACAGGATTGAGGGACATAGAAAGAAGTGTGTGTGTGTGCACGCGCACATGGGTGTGTGTATCTGTGTGTGTAATACGTGTATGTGAGCAGATATTTTGATACAAAAATTTCAGACCTTTTGCTCTTAATAGTTGATCCAATCTCTTTGAGCTGTGGAAAACATAAGGTAATTAAGGTAAAAAAAGACACCATTAGTTTGGTTGCTAGGCAGCCTGTACTGTGCTTTAGACAAGGAAATAGAGCGAAAACAAAGACTCTAAAGCTTATATATAAAGAAAGCTTGTTTAGATGCATTTCTGCCCCCACTTTGCAGGTGCCTTGGCTTTGCCTTCATAACCAAAGAGTGATAGAAGTGTAAGATAATTATTTTCGCATCTCTGATAAACAAAAACCCCCTTTCCCCTAAATTACCTTGCTAAAAGGTATTTTTAAAGGCAGCTAGTATAGCAGAAAGAGCATATGGTAAAGAGTTAGACAAACTTGGTTTAAATCTCAGCTTTTCCTTTTGCTAGCTGTCTACCCTTGGGGAAATTACTTAGATTTTTGAGTCTCAATTTTACCATCTGTAAAGTGGGTTAGTAATCTACAG
>NW_011479748.1:14782-15247 GCF_000754665.1 Bison bison bison | reverse complement strand
TCCAGGCAAGAGTACTGGAGTGGGGTGCCATTGCCTTCTCCCAGTGACTTAGCACAGCATGGCATAAATATAGATTAAAAATTATTTTCTATTAGCACTTTGAAGACACGGCACTTTGTCTTATTTCCATCATTGGTGTTGAGAACTCCAGTGTCATTCTTATTCCTGATCCTTTTATGTAATGTGTTTTTACTCCTCCTTATCTTCCCTGGAAACTTTTAAGGTTATCTCTTTATTCCTTGTGTAATGAAATTTCATGATTATGCCTGGATTTTTGACATGTATTGTGCTGTACATTTGGTAGGGCCTTTCAATCTAGAAGTTCCTTCTGCCTAGAAAATTTTCTTTCTTTTTTTTTGATAATTTCCTCAACAACATTGTCTTTGTACTTTCTGGAAATACCACTAGTTGATATAAGATTGCCTGGGTTGAGTTTTTTTCTGGGTTGAATTTTTAAATTGTCTT
>NW_011479748.1:13518-14442 GCF_000754665.1 Bison bison bison | reverse complement strand
TTAAATTGTCTTATTAGTTCCCTTGTATCGCTCGTATCTTTGTTTTTAGTGGTTTTTCCTGAAAGAGTTCCTCAATTTTGTGTTCTGACTCTTTGACTGATTAAATTTTTTTGCCATCATGTTTTTAATTTCCAAGAATCAATTCTTGTTTGATTCTATTTTGTTATAGCATCCTGCTTTTGTTTCAAGAATATATCATTTTCTCTTATTTCTCTGAAGATACTCATTATAGTTTCTTTGAGGTTTTCCTTTGCTCTTTGTGTCTCTCTCAGTTCCTAATTTTTCATACTTCTTTGTTTTGGTCTCTCTATTTAATCTTGGAAGCTTTCCTTAAGTGATGATCCTGGCTGTCTGGTTATATTTAACAATGAAGCTTTAAAAGAAGGATTTGAAGGTTTATGTCCATGGAGGGCATGTTGACCTGTAGGTTTAAGTATCAGGGAATTGACTTGCCAGCTGTTTTTTTGTGTGCGTGTCAGTATCTGTAGATCTTGCCTCTTGGGCTAGTCACTTTCTTCAGAGAAGAATGCTTCGATCTCCTTCTGGGAGTTGTAATCCTGGTTGTCACTGTTCTAGGAGCCATGTTGGGAGAAGTAGACTGGGATTTTCATCATTAAGTATGAACACTTTAGCTTCATAATTCATTTTTCTATGGCTCACCTCATTTTCACTGTCCTTTGGGTCAAGTGTTCCAGCTCTGGAGCTGCTCTGAATCAGTTTAACCTGTTTCCTGCAGAGATTCGGCTCTCCTTGGTAGAGGTAGATGGCAGAAATCTAACTGTTCTGTACACACACATTCAAAGCTACCCCTCTTTTAGTGCTCTGCCTAACCCCCACTTCTGTGCATAGCGCCTCTAACTCCTAAGCCCTTCCAGGTTTCACAGGGGCAAATCTCCTTGTTGCTTACCAATATTCCCCTCTTCA
>NW_011479748.1:12090-13207 GCF_000754665.1 Bison bison bison | reverse complement strand
AAGGAAGCCATGAAAGGAAAATAGAAGTTACAAAAGGTATACATGATACTCTTTTATTGGTTAGTTTACCATCCATTAATTAATTTAGCATGTATTTATTAAGCTCAGTTATAACATGGTAAGTAAGAGCATGGGCTCTGAGGGAAAAGTACTGCAAATTTACTTAAGCTCACCATATCTTCACTAATTTTAAATTGGGAATAATAACAGTACCTACCTCATACAATTATTGTGAAGATTAAATGAGTTAATACACATAAAAGAGCTTGGCTGGCACCTAATGACTCCTCAATAAATGTTGATTGTTATTATTAATGTTGTTATTTTTATTATGATGATGGCCTAGGCATTCTGCAGGTAATGTAATGGAAAGCAAAATAGAAACAAGATCTTTCCCCCAATAAGGTGAACAGGTTTACCATTTCAGGATGCTAAGGACACTGGGTCTAAAACTGGGACTCTGTTATTTATTGGTGATGAAATCAAGACTGGAACAAGGATCTTGAATACTAACTTCTAGGATGATATTACCAGAGCCCTATGCTCCTCTTCTGAAATACAAGCAATAGCAGCTATCATGTAGTCCATGTTTATTTTGTACCAGGTAATTTACATAAATGGTCTCATTGAATCCTCAGTCCAAGCCTATAAATGAGGTATTATCAAGTGTATGGGGTCACAACGAGTTGTCATGACTAAGCGAGTAAACTGATTGAAATCCATATATGGGTAATGAAACTGAGGCTCAAGGTAACTTGTCCACCGTCATACAGCTGGCAAGTGGCAGAGCTAGGATTCCAACTCAAGTCTAATACCAGAAGTACCAGAACCTGACCATTCAACCACACAATAGCCTTTTAAAAAATTAGATCATTTCCCATGTCTAGTACTTTACTCAAAGTAACATTACTAAGAGACTAATACTTTGATTTGAATGGATTTATTGGATCGTTTGGGGCTCCTCTGGTGGCTCACTGGTAAAGAATCTGCCTGCAATGCAGGAGACGCAGGAGACATGGGTTTGATCAATGGGTTGGGAAGACCCCCCTGGAGGAGAAAATGGCAATCCACTCTTGATTCTTGCTGGGAAAATCCCATGGACAGCGGAGCCTGGTGG